>NC_134475.1:19660255-19839412 GCF_964194025.1 Convolutriloba macropyga
CTTGACGACAAAACTGCAGAAAGATTGTACAAAAGAATGTGCGCATCGCATCCGAGAGAGCGTGAAAAACATTGCCTAAATTATCTTGCCCACAACTTCGAATTCGCTCTCATTTCCGCGAACGCTTATATGAAATATTACACAGGCGAACAAGCCTTCTACGACATTGAACAACTGACAGAAAAAATAAGAACCTCGATTTTGAACCGAATTGAGAATTCTGTGCAAAATGCAACAACAAGAGTTGGTTTGACCGAGTACATAAAACGAATTAAGGTCAGACCACGATCCGATCAAATAGCTTGCAATTTTACAGACGTTTTGGCCGAAAACCTCGACATTAAATGGAACGCGTTTAAGCCTCACTCTTACTATATTCTGGCTCTGCAAGAGTTCCAACACAATAAGTTTATGGTGGAAGTTGAACCTAGGATGTATGCTTCGGCTTTGTCTGTGAACGCTTACTACAGTCCAGATGAGCAACAGGTGCGCTTCCTCAGTTTTCTAATCAACTCTCTCTACTCCGACCAGCACCATACACCATCACTGTACGGAGGAATTGGATCTGTCCTCGCTCACGAGTTTGGTCACTCACTCGATCCGAGGATCATACCAGGTCAGTTGACGCTTTTTTTAAAAAAAATCCAATATCAAGTTTTCACCACTCACTATGAGTCTAGTGCATTATCTCAAATACAACGAAAGGCAAAATCAAAAGGCTTAAAAATCAAAGCTGAAAAATAACTGAAAAGTTTGAAGCATTTGTCCCAATTTCAGAGCAGAAACTGTCTCAGTGACGAACTGTTAGTAAAAGTTATTACATCCCAATCATTTCAGACATATTTATTGAAAGCAAAAAAAATGAGATTTCATTGTTATTGACTATTCTGACCAATTTTTTTATTCAGGCAAATGGAACGCATGATATCATCAATCAAAATGAACGGTGAACTTCGTTTGGAAAAACAATTTTAGTCCCTCACAACCACGCAAAATAAATTATTTTCATATATGATGCAACTGCACGCAGCACCCAAAAGCATTAAAACAAAGCACTTGGATAACGTTAGTTTAGCGACTGATTCAAAGTTTAACTACAGTTTTTAAAAGAGCCTATTTAAATCACCATTTATAGGAGCAGAACAAAAACAGAACTATATTTTTTAATGAATCCGTCAACTTCTGGTGATTTCAATTTTTTAATTTTCTAAATTTTATTCAAAATACTCATTTGATTGTCGGACGTAGTAAATATAATTATTCAGCCTTTTTGAGTTGAAATTTCTGATCTCGAAGGTTCAGCTTCAAAACTGCAAAAAAAATCATGACGGAAAACCGAAATATATGATTTTTTTCATTCTGTTTTTTTTACACCAT
This sequence comes from Convolutriloba macropyga, assembly GCF_964194025.1. NCBI lineage: Eukaryota > Metazoa > Xenacoelomorpha > Acoela > Convolutidae > Convolutriloba > Convolutriloba macropyga. The sequence continues at coordinate 19,661,633 of NC_134475.1, forward strand.
AAGAGCATAATGTGGCCCTGTACCAACGTTTTATCACCATTATTGACCAGTAAAATATCTTCATCTATACCCTGAAGTTAAAGATAAACCAAAACGGAATGCACGGCATCAAAAGGAGCACCGGATTTGAACACCTACAAAAAAAACAGGTATATTGCCAAAAATAGATGTCAAATCCTCTGTTGTCAGCTTGCATCAACAGAGCTTGCATCATTAGAATTTTTCGTTATTTCAATAAATGTAAAGAATTTAGTTTCCCTAAATTGTGTTTATACTTATATCCATCTAGTAAGAACCACACCAGTCAGAACAGATCGAAATGACATTTATTCGATTGTTGTAAAAAGCGTGTACACAAAAACAAAATTTGCGGTTTGATCAATTTCTTCTATACTAGCCTTGACTCGTAATTATAGTTAATTAACTTTATGAAATTTTAGCATTTCGACACCAATCTCAAAATTTTCAATTCGACATTTCTTAAACCCTTTCTATATTTATGAGCCTATAAGTGCTGGAAACAATTCTTATGGAACTGGTTTATAATTGGCTTGGAAAACGATTTGAAATTCAATCTATGCAATTTTTTGTCAAAAAGCGATAAATTACTGCGAATAAAAATTAAGTCTGTAAAAAGCAAGTAAAAACATTTATGAACTACTTATCAAAAAAGTTCAGAAAATTTTTGTATTACCAATGTTTCTTGTTATATAGAAGCAATATTCAAAACTGTTTATTTCTTTTCAAAGTGTTACATAGAATTATTATTTACACAAAACAACGAAACAAAAGTTATATTTTCGAACCAAACGAAACAAAAAAATTTTTTAAAAAAACGAAACAAAAACAATCTCTGCATCGAAAACATTGTGTATTGAAAGTATATTTAACAAACTTCAAAATTCTATTTTTAATAAAATACAAATACACTTGAATGTGGTTTCGAATCTGGGCGTCGGCTCGATAGAGAAGCCGGGGTTGAAATCGTGTTTGCAAAAAAGTGCTATGCAATGTCAGTTCCCACAAATTATCTGTCAACTATATTTCTAAACAAAAAAACTTGAAACAACAGAAGCATCGTTTCCATAGGTGAAGATTGTATAGATGATAACGCTAACGAAAGGCCATAAGCGCAAAAAAGGTGGTAAACGGCAGAGCAGATAAAAGAGCGTTGTGTAGCAAAATTTCGAAATGTTGTGGAAAATTGTCAAAAAATTCCCATTATTCTTTGCTAGAAATTGTTTATTTTGCTGATTACTAACGAGAATTCACTGCCAAAAGGACCACAAAAAGTATTTGCTGGATGCATGTTTAACCCAATATGACGGACAATATTTACATTCTTAAAACAAGGAAACAAAAGTTGAAATTAGTGAGTTGGCAGCTTTTAGTGAGTTGGTCAAAAAACATTTATGACATGAAAGCATCATTCAAAAATACAGTCGATGGCACCTGCCAAAAAAGAGACTACGTTACAAGTTCACAATAAGTAAAAAAGGGGGCAAAGTTCGAAAATAAATTTTTTCCGGAAAAAAAATTAATTTCAGTCATTAAAACAAACAATAAAACTGAAATCCTTGAATAACTTCATTTTTATCTACATAGAAAGCCATTGAGTCCTATCATTATGATACATCTCTACAAAAAGACCCACAAATGCATGCCAAAATAAAAAAATTCCAAAACGGCATCGAAACCACTCAAAGCATGAGCAATTCACTTAGAATACTACAGATGTTCAATTGCACAATCTTTCAACTCCAGTGGTAACTGCCATTAATGTGGTTATGTCACACGACAACGAAAAAAACTGAAGAGTGGGCAAACATCCATATACACAATTTCGAAAACTGGTAGTATCAACGCCATACAACCATCAACAAAAATCACTAAAATGATTAAATTTTATTTCACGTGAAAAAGCACGCAAGCTGTTTATAATGTGACAAAATTGTCAGAAATAAGATATAAAAAGGTAATAGGAAAATTTTTCTAAATCAAATATTAAAAACATATTGACTCGTATTTATATAACTATTTAACTTTTTGAAATTCTTTCATTTCGACATCAATCTCAAAAAATTTTTTTCAGCACCAAAAATACTCTATCAAGACCGTTAGCAAGACACTTGAAAAGTATAAAATTTCTGAAAACCTTTCTATTTTTATGAGCCTATAAGTGCTGGAAACACTTCTTATGGAACTGGTTTATAATTTGTTTGGAAAACGATTTCTTATCAATTTATGCAAATTTTCGTCAAAATGCGATAAAATACGGCGAGTAAAAATTAAGTTCCAACAACACTCTTAATTCCCAATACAAAAAAAAAGCAATTAAAACATTTATGAACTACTTATGTAAATCAAAAGGGTTCGCAAAATTTTGATTTGAGCCAGTTTTGTTGTTATATTGAAGTCAAATTCAAAACTGTCAATCTGTTTTTTGTCATTATGTGATCTAGAAATTTTATCTATACAAAACAACGAAACAAAATTTATATTTTCAAACGAAACAAAAATAATTCCAGCATCGAAAAAGTTCGTATTGAAAGGATATTTAACAAATTCCAGTTTTAATAAAAATACAAATACACTTGAATTTGATTTTGAATCTGTGCTTCGGTGCGATAAAAAAACCCGGGCTGAATTTAAAAAAATTCTCAAGTTAAAAAAATTCTTTGCAGAATTTTTGAAAAAAATTTCAATCATTAAAAGTAAAAAATAAAACTGAAATCCTAGAATAGTTTCAATTAAATCTACATAGAAAGCCACTGCGTCCTATCATTATGACACATGAATACAATAAGACCGACGAATACAGGCCAAAATCAAAATCAGAAGCCATTCAAAGCATGAGCAATTCAATTAGAACATTACAGATGTTCATTTGCACAATCTTTCAACTCGAGTGGGACCTGCCATCAATTTGGTGAAAAGGAACGACAGCAAAAGGGAACCTGAAGAATGGGCAAATATCCAAAAAATACAATTACAAAAACTTGTAGTACCAAAGCCATAAAACCAGCAGTGAAAACCCCGCGAAAGGTTTTGTTTCACGAGAAAAAGTACGCAAGCTGTCTATGATAAGACTAAATTGACAGATAAAAGACAAAAAATTGCAATAGGAAAATTTTCGAAATCAAATATATTAAAAACATAAGAGCCATTCCCGTATCTACTGAAATCGATGTTTAATTTCACTTATTCCACTTAAGAACATTACTCAGATTTCCGATCAGCAAGATAAGATCATGAAACTGCAAAAAGAACATTAAACGCAGGCAGGAAACAAGAAATTTGTCGGCAACATAAAATCTTGAGCATTTTTCTGAATAAATTGAATATGTTCTTTTATTGGCCTCAATTTCAGGTTTGAAAATCAATAAAAAATTTGGCCGTGATTTTAAATCGTTTTGGTCCATAATTAACATAAAACATACAAAAACGCAAAAATAGACCGTGCCCCAATGCAATCCAATCCAAATAAAATTTAATTTAAAAAATCCATGACGAGAATATAACTAGTTTGCTATTGCTGCGTGTCTATCAAAAGCACTTAATTGCTGCAAATGTTAGCGAAATAGATAAATTGGCAAAAATAATATATGAAAAATGATGCACTTTCTCGTCAAATTCTAGGTTTGTACTTTTGGGCAAATTTAAACAAAGAAGGGCCAAAGAAGCATACTTGGTGCCAGTTTTGATTTTAAAAAATCTGAATTTAAAAAAAATTGCCTAACCTTTAGCCGAAAACTCGGATCAAACAATTAATCGAAGCTGTTTAATCTTTAGGGGTACAAAGAATCCCCGATCGTTAACAATATTAACAGATTTAGCAAAATTGAAAAAAAACTTGGGCCAAAATTACGGAAAATATAAACAAAATCAAAAGAAATCAGCCGAATCTTCACAAAGTTTCAAACCTCAGTAACTCCTTGGCAGAAACAAACTTTTTAAAATATATTTAAATATTCTACACTGGACGGACTTTCTAACGATACCTCTCACAACTCTCTACGGTGATATATCGATTGGCCAAAATTGACGAACAAAACCCAGCTGAGCATATAGTTCCTCTATATATTTCAAATTATATTTCAAATTGATCCTTCAACCGGCAGCAAGACTCTTCGAAACATGCAATAACTCATATTCTCAATTGAAATTCAAATAAAGTGCGAAATAAAGTTAGTGTTAGTTACACAATCTAAACAAATAATTAAGAATACGAAAGTTGTGAGCATCGCCTCACAAACAATCAACACAAAAACTTACAACAGTGTCCTTTGCATGACAATATATGACCAACCTAAGTAATGACTGACTGACATTTTAGGGCCTATTTCAACTCCTGCTTAAAGAAAAGCATCCTACTTCAATCGCATTCAATTAATTGGCAATCACTACAAACACTTGAAAGGATAATATGATTTCTCTACTCACCAACTTTAGATCGCACCTCAAAGCTTATCTCAGAAACTTGTGATCTATAAAATGTGACTTCAATCTTAAGTGAACCTGTTAGATGAAATGCCTGCTTGTCTTTCCTAATGGAAATCCTAATGTAAATCCTAATGTTATTTATTCTTCACTTGTTCATAATTTCTACACAGATTTTAATCTTCGTAAAATTTGGTTGCTTGAATCCTTTTTAAAACTTCGGGTAATCTTTTGCTTTTTGTTTCAGTTTCTTTGACGATCTGTTGTAATAATGACACCGCCATTTGTTTAAAACTGCAGCAAAAATTAGCTTTTGTGATTTTCGGTCAAGCCTTTCATTTTGTTGCAGTTGACGAAAAAATATGAGAAGTATTGGGTTTTGAATTGCAGATAAATCTCTGGGAAAAGTTTGCTACTCATTTCTTTCAAACGCTGGAACCATTGACCAGAACAAAAATTCCAACAGCTATTAAATCCAATCCTGAATACAGTGTAGAGCTCTCTGTGGTAATTTGTTCCAGAAAATGTTATGTTTTAAGCAATATTAGAGAAATTTCGATTTTGCGGTTTCTGTGAAAAGAAAATGCTTGGAAGTTTGGTGATTCCGAAACCTTGATACTGTTGCTAGGTGTACTAAAGTTGTGAAGATAACGTTTGATGACCAAAACTTACAAAAAATGGTCGTTTGCCCTCAAAACACGACAATTCTCCACAAATCATAATAATTTATTGTGAAAAATTCTCTTTTTTAGAAAAGGTTGATGCCATTTAGAGCTTTTAATTTTTAAACGTTTGGCCGGAATCACCAAAATTAAAGATTCAAATGATAGTTGGTACGTGCAGTTGTTACTAAATTTGTTGCTACCTGCAAAAGACCAGACCAAAAGGGTGATTTTGTTTCAGGGTACTACATGAGCTCCTTGATGGACCCACAGACTAACGCTACCCTAAACACATTCTCGGACTGTCTCGTTGACCTGTACAACAAGGCCGGGGTGAGTGGTGAGACCTCACTGCAAGACAACTACAGTGACATATTTGGGCTGACAATAGTTGTGGAAACTTTCAAGAGGGAAGAGAATCGCAAGAAGATTCAAGAAGCACTCGCAAACTCACCCATCCTGTATCATTTCACACCTGAAGAGCTCATGTTTGTGACTTACGGACAGGTTAAAAACTGTTTTATTACAAGGATATCTCGACTTGATAAGGACATTCTGCTTAGGACATTCTGGTTCTAAATACCTCAAAGATTAGTAAAAATCAATTAGCTTGAGCAACGTGGTAGAACAATTTCAAATTCAAAGCATTTTAAAGTTTTTTTCAAATACTTTGTTGCTCATACAGCAAAATCATTTTAGTATTTCATATGAAATATAAAATTCTTTTGATGTATCAGCAATAACGTTTAAAAAAACTCAAAGAATTTTGAATTTGAATACATTCTACCAAGAAGTAGGTCAAGCTCATTGATTTTGTTAAACTGTTGGTCATTTCAAATAGCCCTATCAAGTAGCGAGATGCTCTAATTTCACAGATTCCAAACCAAAATGAAATATTGAAGTCCCAATCGTACAAAAAAGCTAATCGTACAGCAAGTCATGTCAGAATCTTACACGATCTTCCAAGATTAACTCATTTGCAAGACATTTTACTTTCAAGAAGAGATTCAGGGAAATCACTTGAGAGCGCATCATGAATTCTCTGTTGGTTCAATGCAGGGGAGTATTACGTTCACGTTAGTAGAGAATCCATGATAATAGTGAGTTAAAATGATTGTGTCACTAACTTGGAACCATTTCAAGTCTCAGTACAACAAGGAGGCTCTTTCATCGCAGATGATGCTCCGACCCCAGGTCATCTACATTTTTTACTTAATTGTCAACCAAATGAAGAGATAATCAAAAATAGATGTTTGAGTTTTAAAAGAAATGTTACACAACCAAACTACTAATTGAACTACATAATGCCATGCCTCATAACAGTGCTCATAAGATCTGCCATTAAAAAGTCTACGAGAAAGAAAAACAAAATAAGCAGAAACGAAATATTCACGGCAAAATCTCGACGTCCAAATTTAAAAGCACCCAGAAACAACGTCAAAATGCAATCCGTTAAAACTTTAACTACACAAATTTACTTTTACCTAACTACACAGCAGATGGGACATTTCCTCAATGAGATTAGGTAAAAAGTAGACAACGAGAGAAGTGATGAGGCAAATTTCAAAAATCAATCAACATTTTTTAAAAAAAAATGACTTCAAACGTCTTGAATATTTAAAAATCATTAGCTTTTAACGAAATGAATCCTGATAATAAGTTTACTAACAAGTCATTACAAAACCGACAAGATTTGTCGTTTGTAAGACTAAGCCATAGAAAAGGACTGAAGATGCAGAAAAACTAAAAAAAAACAAACAATTTGCGAAAAAGCAAATTATTGAAGCCGTTAACATCATTAGCTATTATCTGAAAATTGTTTTCTTTTATTTCAAAAGTTATTTATAGTAATTCAGCTAAAATAAAACTGAAAGATAAAAAAGTCTTCGGATCTGTCGTTGCGCGAATGTGCTAAAAGAAGAGAAAAAGAAACACAAATATTGACCCCTCAGACAAATTTTGATGAAAACGCATATTGTCCAACAAACAAAACATCAATTAAGACATACTATTAATAGACTCGTCAATTTTTGAATGCAAGAAATTGGATGAGACCTCTCAATGATGAGAATAAGTTAAATATTGACGAAGAGAACAACAGAAACTGCAAATTTTTTGTATACCAATATTACCATAAAGTTTAAGACTATTAGCTATAAACTGATTTCATTGAGTAACATCATTGATCCAATCCTCATTTTACCGCTGACAACACTTTCAAAACTTGACCTACATAAAGAATAAAAAAAACCAAGCAAAAACAGCAAAATAAAATTGTAAGCCATTAAATAATGAACTCTTCAGTAAGCATTTTTCCATTTTCAATTGGTTTTTTAACAGCAAAAAGATTCTTCATTCTTTTAACAATATGACTTCAAAATCAACAAATAAGAATGAGTACATTAAAACCATGAAATTTTTGAGAAAACCGGAAAGGTAAACGCCATTAAATTCAATAGCTTTTAACGGAAGTCAAAATTTATAAACGCTTAGATATGCCTCGACAGGAGGACACTATACTTGTCACTCATAACTCATCAATAAGGCATTAAGTTACGACATTTTGACATTAATTTCTATGACTAAAAATAAGAACAAAATCACGCAAAACCAAAACTCGAAGTAAAAAAATGCGAAAAGAAAACAAAATATCGTAGCCATTTAAACCATAAGCTACAATGAAAACTTTATCTATGATACCTTGAACGTTTTCTTTAGGCCAATATGAACTATCAATATTAGGATAATGAGATAAGATTTCAAATGCAACTAAAGTTAAGAAAAAGTATCCAAAATTTTTTTTTGAAAATATGCAAACTCGTGGCTCCGGAGTCACTAAACTAATAGTCAGAAGATAAAAACCCTCGATAGATTATATTTGGTTGAATTAGAAAGGAAGGGGTCCCACCATTACTGAGAATGACTTATAGTTCGCAAAAATAAGTGAGATTGGTTAATGTACAAAAAAATTTTTGAAAAAAAAGACTTAACAGCCATTAGCTCTCCACTCAAATTTTTAGATAGGTTCACTTAATACTCATCAGTTAGCCTATTGCACTTTCATTCAACGAGTCTAACACATCGGACTAAAAAAAATTTAGTGAAACCTCAAAAAGAAAATCAAAATTTCATTAAAAATTACAAAAACTCAGTGAAAAAGACAAAGAAAAGATGAGCGATTCCTTCAACTTGAAATTTTTCGTTCATTTTGCATCCTTTGACTGTAAATTAAGTTTTCGTTAACGGAACCTCGATATGAAAAGTGACTAGTCTGTAAGTGACTAAAAAAATAAAGTTTTCTAAAAACAGCTGTCAAATAGAGTTTGAATTTTTTTACAGTGAACTTCACTATGCGACCAGAGCTAGCCTTTTCATCGCATTTCGTCTATTAGGAACACAAAACTGATTCATCTTGTAGCGTGAAATGTAATTTTGAATTATTATTTTTATAGAAAAAATCTTAATTGAAACAAAATTTACGCTAAAAGTGATCAAAATCATGCCAAATATCCCGTATTTACACAGAACTTTAAACCTCGATAACTCCTCGAAAAAAACGAAATTAAAAAAATCTAATTTTGAATTAGACGCTGGACTAGCTTTTTAATGATACCGCTCACATTTTTCTACGATGAATATATCGATCGGCTAAAATTGACTGAACAAAAAAAAACACATTCGAGTATTCAATTAAATCGATGTTAATTCAATCATTTTCTGTCCCTTTTGCTCTCTCACTTTTGACAGTAAGTAACTAAGGCTTCTTATACGGCCCTGAACTAGTTCGTACATTCCGAAGTGGACACTAAGCAATGGAGATGAAAATTGAATTGTTTTATTTATACACTTACTCTTGTGTTAAACTTACTACTAACAAAAAAAATTGCTCATATGACTTAAATTTCAGGTATGGTGTCAGGCAAGTGTTAATAAGAGGAAGGCACACAATTTAGGCCAGTGGTCACACGCTCCTAACGAAGCAAGGATCAACATAGTTCTCTCCGCCATTCCCGAATTCAGCGAAACTTACAAGTGTCCTGCCAATTCTTTTATGACATCAGGACAGCACTGCAAAGTGTGGCCGTAACAGAAAATCGTCAAATTGGAAAAACACAAAAAGATATTTCGATGAATATTGATTAAATTTCGAGACTTTAATTACTGAATAATTGTTAATAGTGGAATTTCGTTTTTCTAGTCGCTATTTATATGAAATATGCTTTCAATAAAAACTATATAAACTTTAGGAAAAAATAGTACTGACAACACAATAAGCCATGCAAGACAAGCAGGAAAGCAATCATCCATGCCAACAATAGTTTTCCATAGAATAACAAGACTCCCGCGAGAGAAGAATGTTCTAACATACTTCTCAAGTTTTTCAAAAAAAAATTTTTTAGTCTAAGTCGAACAGATTTATTGACTGTCAACTTTTCGAAACTTTAATTGAAGCATTTTTCCGTAGCAACCTTGAGAATAACTATTTATTCTGCAGAAAGGAACATTTCAGAACCCTCATGTTAAAATACACGCATAAATCAAAAATTCGAAGCAGAAAAGTGCGAGAACAAAGCGTCGAAGCCACTTAAACCAGAAGCTTTACTCTGAAAAACTTTATCTATGATCGCTTTAACGTTTTCTCTAGGCCAGTGGGAACTATCAATAATAGGTTAATGAGATAAGATTTCAAATGCAACCAAAGTTATGAAAAAGTATCAAAAAAGGTTATTTTAAAATTATGAAAACTCATGGCTTCGAAGTCATAAATAGTTAGAAGATAAAACCCCCCAGCAGATTATTTTTGGTTGCAATAGAAGGGAAGGGGGTCCCACCATTACAGAGAATGACTACTAGCTTGCAAAAATAGGTTAGAAATTGGTTAATGTTCAAAAACATTTTCGAAAAATTTTTTTTAAAGTCTAAACAGCCGTTAGTTCTCCACTCAAATTTCTAGATAGGTTCACTTAATACTCATTAGGTAGCCTATTGCGCTTGCAGTCACCGAGTCTATGCAGTAGGAATACAAAAATTTAATAAAATCTCCAAAAAAATCAAAATTTCATTAAAAATTACAAAAACTCAGAGTCAGAGCCAAAGAAAACATGAGCGATTCCTTGAAAACAAACTTTTCGTTCTTTCGGCATCATTTGACTGTAAATAAGGTTTTTCGTTAATGGAACCTGGATATGAAAAGTGACTAGTCTGTAAGAGGCTGAAAAAAAGAAAAATTTTCTAAAAACAGCTGTCAAATAGAACTTGACACAAAAAGATATTTTGACTATTGATTAAATATCGAGACTTTAATTACTAAATAAATGTTAATAGTGAAATTTCGTTTTCTTAGTCGCTATTTATATGAAATATGCTATTCAATAAAAACTATAAAAATATTAGGAAAAAAAATAGTACTGACAACACAAGAAGTCATGCAAGACAAGCAGGAAAGCAATCATCAATGCCAACAAAAGTTTTCCACAGAATAACAAGACTCCCGCGAGAGACGAATGTTCTAACATCTCAGTTTGTCAAAAAGTTTGTTTAAAAAATTTATTGTAAGTCGAACAGATTTATTGACTGTCAACTTTTCGAAGCTTTAATGGAAGCATTTTTCCGTAGCAACATTGAGAACAACTATTTATTCTGCAGCAAGGAACATTTCAGAACCCTAATAATAAAATAATTTTACCAGATGAAAAACAGTTCTTATGATTATTTTGCAAGGAAAAACTGATTTTCAGAGTCCTATAGGCCAAAAAAACCACTAATTGATAATTTTCAGCGCTCAAAAAACGAAATGAAAAAAATGAAATCAAAAATTATAGTAGAACATTGTGCCAAGTTCTTTTCTGGCGAGAAATTAAATTCAATTATTTCTATTTCACTTGCTGCTCAATTTTTTTTTAAAAAAATACAACTTAAAGCGAACCAAGAAAAAGATCAATGTTTCCGTTAAAAATCGAAAATAATTAATTTATTTTTCCAGTTGAAGAACTGACGCTTTTGTATATAAGTTAACTCGAGATTGTGGATTCTGCTGTGATGATGATGAATGGCGACGTATGCTGTGACTTATAGTGATTTCATGTGGTTTCAATGTAATTTGCATCATTTTGAGAAAGTATATTCACAAGTCAACCAAGCATCAGATGAAAAGAACGGAGCAGTGTTGAACAGCAAATTCTTTTCGTTTTCTCTCAACTTAATTTTTCTGATGTTGTTTTAAAGATTTCATAAGTAATCAAATAAACAAACAGTACCTAATGGAACACTTAATTACCTAGAGTACATAGTGCTGGAAAGTATTTTGAGGCAACAAAGAAAAAAAACTTCACCAAAAAATGTAATTTTATTATTTGATTAATAACATTGAAAGAACTTCCAACCAAATTCTGCTAAGTCAAATGTAAGACTATTTCGACTGCAAATCGATATATATATATATATATATATATATATATATATATATATATATATATATATGAAAAGATAAATGCAAGCAACAAACAATTTGTAAGTCTCGAAAGACATAGAAAATGAAAAAAAAACATCTTATTCGTACTTCCCATTTATGATTTTTTTTCTTGTTATGTTTTTGAAAGATTCCGGAGGAAGAAATTCAATAAATTGATGTCAAATTGTACGCCATAGGAACTATGACGCAAGTTCATAAGGTATATCGTTAACATATTGATATCTACGAGAAAACTTAGATTTTTTTTCCCTAAAATTTCATGATTTGTGTTATTCATTTATTAATGAAGGCAAACATATACTACTAACTGATTCAAAATTTCAAGGAAGTAAAATTAGCAGTCAATTGTAGCCCAGTTGAGATCCTAAATTAGGAATTGTTTTGAACGATCAGGAATAATCAACAGAAAATATAAAAGGAACGTGTTCACTTTTTCTCAAACAAATTTTCTGTTGTTCCGGTCTCAAGTATCCCAAATTTGTACAACTCTGCCAAATTCCAATTATTTGATTTTTAAAATGAACTATAGGAAGCGGGCTCAGCATATGTGCCCGCACAAATGGACGAAAATTAATGTTAAATCGGTTAGATCAATCCATTTACTCGAAAAAACAATAGTAGCTTACAAATACTGCCTCTGTTGGATCGACTAGCCAACAAAACAAATTCCCTACGCATACATCAGGAGCATCACAGCTGTTGAATTGCATTCATTTTAAGTTCAATAAACCCATACAAAAGAACCGCACGATAATGATTTGTTCAAATATTCGTTTAGGAGTCCAAAACTAAGATGGCGAAACCAGAAGTTATCCTTTCTTTATCCTTTTATAAAAATGAACTTCTATTCAAGTTTTGTTCGATCTCCATTTTTTATACCATAGAAACTGTATTTTCATGGTAACAACAAACAATTTTGAGAAAAATGAGCTGTGTGAGTTCTAAATGAATGCGAAAAAACAAGAAATGGTAAAAAAATATTTAAAATAGCTTAAAAAATCGCAAAATAGTTGAAACGAAGATCGATTTTTTTTAAAAATCATTAAAAAATGTATTAGCAACTTTAGCGCAACAAAAATTTACAAAAATTTTATAATATTTTTGATTATAAAACTCTTTCCCCCCCCCCCCCCCCTCCCATTTTTTTTCCTTCTTACTTTTTTACTTTTTTTCAAGATTTTTAATAGCTCTCCGTTTCAACATGCGATAAAATTTGTTTTTGAATAAAAATGATAAGTAGGCTCTAAGGGCTACAAAATATTGTTTCTCTTTTTTCACTACGATACTAAAACAGTTAAAGATTGACTAAAGAAAAAAAGCGGTCTGGCATATATATTCTCCCATTTTGAACGTGAACATGTCTTCCCTGAGGTAACAAAAACCTACAGAAAGACCAAATTAATAGTTAGATCGACTATCATTGGTTTGATTCAACGCAGACGCCCGACCTGAGTCTCCAATACCTTCTCCAATACATGGTCTCCAAGCACACAACAACGGTCAACGGTAACACTAGACAAACTTTTCTCTTTCGAGCAAATCGTGGTGTAAAGAAAAACTTCCGTCTAAAAAAGCTTGAAAAATAAGATCAGAACCTAATAATTAGAATTTTCTCCTCTAGTCAAATTGCAAATCGCAACACAAAGTCATCCCAACACAAGTTCTTGAATTATTTTCCTAAAACTCTGGCCAAAGAACTTTTATAACACAAAAATTTGGTTTTTTACATAAAAGTTGCAACTTCTCGTTGAACTCGATGTAAAATAAGAAAAAAAGATCGAAAAAACAGCTGGTTTTGTTAGCTACAAATTTAACGGCTGATCTGCCAAAAAATAGCGACAGGGAGAGCTTTACACTGCCCAGTTCGTTTTAGCGGTTCCAAATCTTTCCGGGTATTTTGTTTTTGAGGTCAGCATTTGTAACTGCATATCGGCTATGTTCTTACCGTTGCAGCACAGTTTCACATTACCAAAAAATGGCAATTTTTTCAAAATCAAAATTTTTTTCAAAACACAATACGGGATCGATTTATGTGTACTAGTGCAGTCCGATGCCGAAAAAATCAAAGAAAAAAATGTATTTCTAAAACATATTTATGAAAAAAATTCAACTTAAACTTAAGTTACGTGCGTTTTGCTGCTCACGGACAATTTTCATTGCAAGAACCGGTAAAAATTTGCCCCTCAAGAATTTTTGCACACCGTACCACTTTATTTACTTTTCAAGTCAAATTTGTTTCGTTAAATTTTGCCGAGTTATAGGAACAGCTGCTGTAGATGGGTTCCTATTATCACGCCAAAATAACTAACTGTAATTGGTACGACTATTACAATGACTCAACAGTTGCTATGACAAGAGAAAGTGTAAAAAAAGAACAACTAATACAAAAAAGTTCTCGGCTCAGCTTTTGTGCTTATACATTTCTCTTCTACGCAAGCTATGCGAGCTAAACTTCAACATCGCAAGCCCTGTTTTCTTTCGTGAAAACATTCCCTTCGATTGGTAGTACTAGAGCGATCTTCACGACAGGCCTCTCGCAGAATTCTTCCTTCGTTAGAATCTTTGTTGATTGAATTTCTACGTCAGAACCCTCAATTGTTTCTGCAACTCGACCTCGAGTTTGTAATACACTCGTTTGTCACTGTCTTCGACCAAACCAACGAGATCACCTGCTGCACAATTCGATTTTGTCGGTTGTTCAAAACCGACAAGTAATCTTTTCTGAATTAGTCCTAGATGAGATTGGAGCGATTTTGCGGTTTTCAAGAGCCCTCGATGATCTACAAACTCTTCTAAGCATGGTAAATATGGCAGACAATCCTTTTTTGTTACCAATCAAAAAGTGGTCTGGGTATTAGCTACCGGGTCGTTTCTTACACAACTGACTGGTAGCAATGGTCTTGCATTTAATGATAGGTCAACAAGAAACATTGTGGCTGTGAGAACATCTTCCGTAATTATTCTGTTTCCCCAACACCGCATACACTGATTTCTTGCAACTTCTGACTAGTCGCAGAGTGGTGTCGCGGGCGGGTTGAAATTCAATCTGATTCCTTGTTGGACTAAATGCCCTTCATTCTGTTGGGCAAGTAAACAAACAGCACAATCGCTTTTAATTTCTGCAAACAATTATCACTGTAAAAGCATCAAATCAGGCTACTCCAAAATTTGCGACAGTTGTTGACGCAACAAGCTTTTCTGTAGGTAGCCTGGCTGACAGTGGGTATTTTGTTTTTGATTAACTTCCTGGGAACGTGATACATTTGTTCTTTATTGAACACAAAATTTCCTACGCCAATAACCCAGAATTGGTGCTGAACAATGTTTCTCACATGTTGAGTCCCCTCATGAAAACTGTTCTGGTGCTCGTTACGCAAAAATAACTCAAGAACGTGATGCTTCCAAAGTAACAATAATGGGTGCTTTGCATTAAAGTTATTTGAGTGTCACCCATTCTGCCTTTGGCACAAAGAAGTCCCCTTTTGTCAGATGAAGGGTAAAAACTGTAAAATTTTGCAGAGATAAAAGTTATGACAAAGCCCTGAATAAATACAAAAACCGCGAGGAAATTACCAAAAACAAAAAACAGCTTACTTTTGATTCACAATAAAAGTTGATTAGTGCGATAGGTAGCAGTCCGAAATGTTTCCGAAAAGGTGCGCCCAAACAAAAGCTTTTGCGCTCGCATTGCCAATTTTTCACCCGTTTTTGTTCTTTCTTTCAAAAATCGTAAGAACACAGAACAATCAATCTTCTCGGTTCTCATCAAACCTTTTTTTGCTTTTTTATAATTACCCCGCGCTAATGCTAAGTGTTTTTAATAAAAAAACAACCGTGATCTGAAAAAAAAGATAAGAATCATCGTCCTTGATAGAAAATCTCGAAAATCAAATAAGAGATCGCATGTACGTCGATAAAATTTACCTTCATGAAAATAAATCAACGCCAGTCAATGCTGTTCAAATTTTACGTTCGTGATATCCAGTTTCAGAAAAAGTTTTCAATAATAGCTACACCTTCGATTTCTCAAATAACCTCAAACCACTCTGAGATTTCTATACGTACACTATCTATAGAGGAGCTTTTGATTTTTTGCCAGGAATTAGAGGCAAGATCTCACGGACGAGACTCCGTTTGGAGCACCATAAAACCTGTTTGTTTCGGTTATCAACTGTCTAGAAAAATTGGCCGACTCAGCGACACTATTTCTTCTCAAGACTAGGTGTTCCAGCTAGTGGAATTGTTGTCTGGTCTACGGAAATGGAATGCTTCCAGACTAAACGCAACATTTCGACTGTTGCATTTTAAAAATTCTTTGATCACAGAATGTCTCCAAGGTTTTGTTTTTATTAAGCATTGGGGGATTTGAGGATAAACTGAGATTTTTCCAAGTTATTATTTAGCTAGAGCTTCAGTGCTCCTGAAATTATTGAGCAGACGTTTCCTTGTAACCTATTGTCTGTCATCAAAGCTCCCAGTGAGAGTTAATTTCAGGAATATAAAACTGGTTTCCACCGCAGTAGGAGCTTGCATTACGAGATGCCAGAAAATCCAAAAAAAACTAAATCACCATTATCAGAGATACAGAATTTTACTTTATCAACTTATGAACACTGAAGTTTATAAATAAAAGATTATTTAACGTTCCATGGTGAACTTCGCAAAAAATAAATGACATATTTTACATTTAAAAAATTCAGTTTCTTTCGAACTATACCTGAAAATTCCAATATACCTGTATGAAACCCACGCATGATGGCGCCAGAATCGATCATAATATCACAAGAAAAGAAGATAATTTCTCAGACACAATTTACAGACTGTTCTATTTTCATTTAGAGACAAGCACACAATTGCGGCCAGAATTGCACGCGTGTTATTATACCATCAGTGTAATCATCAACAAAAGGTAGGCACGTTGCTTTAAGTACAAAAGCTCTCTTTGTTCACGAATTTCATCCACAAGCCATAAAAGCCTCTCAACCGATGAGCACTTTCAGTACAACCGGGGAAAGTGCAGCGCCATATTAACCTCTAATGCAGAAATTGCCAATTGACCCGAGACAACAAAACAAAAAGAATGTTAAAAGGGCGATAAACAACACAAAACAACCGCAAGCACACAACTGAAACAATAAACATACACATCGTCCGATTCATCCATATTAGATCAAATTCGTATTGTTACCGCCAATAGATCAAAACTGAAACACAAAACCAAAAATTGTACAACGAGAGAACTATTTAGTTCCTGAAATACCATTCTTTCTCTATCGTCCATTTCAAAAGTTAAAAATAGTTCGGTCTCAATTTTATTGCAGAATATCAGGCAACCAAAATTCATCAAATAACTCTTCGTAACAATTTGTCAAATCTGCGAAAATTAAAAACGATTGCAAAAATCATGAACTATAATAACGATTATGAAGACAAAATCGATTACAGAAATTGACGTGTGAACAAATTTCAAAAGATGCAGTCACTCAGTCATCAATCATAGGTGACAAAAACAACAACAATAATAACAACATCAGCGAAACACCCCCTGTGAACACCAATACCACAGTGATATGGTAAAGAGCATTACAGGTTTGTAAATCCATGTTTTTACGGAAAAAACAGACCATTAGTACAAAAACGAACAACTCATTAATGTGTCTGGACACAAAACATAGTCCATTAAAATCATAAGCGCGACTATCTTAAGTCTATTCATATTTTGCGATCCCGCAAACTGCTTCAGCAACTGAAATATAACTCGCGATTATAAATAGCACAAACTGCACACCTTTTTAAACAGTTGACATAGCAGACGACATAAGTAATTACAATGACCACATTCCATCAAGAGAAATTATCATTTGAAAATTCCGTCAACAAATTTATAACAAACTTTACTGCTTCGGAGCATCTGCTTCTCAATTATGGTCATTATAAACTACACCACCCAGAACAATAACTCCCCAATAAACTGGAGTTCTAAATTTTTTTAATGATAGTCAAAACTATTCTTAATTTTGGGCGGATCTCGCACTGTACTTCATTCTGGGCCAATACCGCAGAAAAGTTTGCAATTTAGTTATTTTTAAAAACAATTAGGCAATGGATGCAAAAACATCTTTATATACTATTGCCAACCTCAGCTCATTTATAAATCTAAGAAATGTATGAAATGACCAGTGACGAATACGACGCTTTCATAGGTCCAGCGTCTCCTTCCGATTCCCGGAGCGGATCCCCAAAGAGGTCTGGCTTTCAAATTCTGGACGCAGACTTCGTACGAGATGCTTTTGGGTTTTCAAATCGAGGAGTGATAAGTGACAGAAGGAACAACACCAAAGGAATCCAAATAGCTACAAATGTGGACTTGTCTCAGTGGTCGGAGGAGGAACTCATACAATTAGGTCAGATATGTTAAACGATGATTCAGTTAGTCAACAATTAATGCACCTTTAATTCCTAAGACAAGTGAGATTTACTATTATCAAGAAGGTAGAACAACTAACCAAATGTCAGAATCGCTATGTTGTAGAATTACGACACCGCAGCATTATGCTAGCAATATTTACAGAAATGAACTGATATATTGATCCAAGCAGACTAAAAAAACTCAAAAATCAAGCAGCAAAAAATTTTTGATTTAAATCATTTTTATGATATAGATCAGAGTGAGGGAGATCGCCTATTATCATAAAACTAACATAAAACCTACGCAGAAAAATTTTTAAATTTCCCTAAATACCTGCCTTCCAAATCATTAGAAAAAAATTGACCAAAAAGTGATAACGTCGATATAAGAGATCAAAATGCCACGTGCGATTGCAACCAGAACTCGAGCACTAAAAATCATTTTCGCGACAAAACTTTATTGGCGACAGAAGCGGAAGTCATATTAGCCACAAAATTAGTAATATAACCAACTGCTTGCAGAATAATAATCGAGACAGAAAGATTATCTGGACCTGTCATTAAAAGAAACTAAGGAAAACCTTGGACGGCAAATTCTGGAGGTGAAGCAAAAACTTGAAATTTATATAAAAACTTGAAGGCCTTGTTTAAGACGTAGGAAGACATTTAGCATGTACATATTCAGCTGCTAAGCGATAGAAGTAATTGATCACAGCTTGTATTTTGAATAAGTTTGTATTTTGAATTGATAAAGCGGGGTGAAATGCTCGCAGGAAAAATTTGTTGTAGAAGCTAAAAAGACATAGCACAAGTCCTACACCACAATTCAAAGAATTTTTTTGATCTATTCTGATTCACCCCCCCCCCCCGTCTTTCTTCTCTCCCCCCTCCCATTAATTTTATGCGTTGTTATACAGCACATTACTGTGTAACAAATAGCAAGTGCGCCTGGGGGCATAAAATTAATATACCCATTAAGCTGAGGGCCAAAAAAAAAGATCAAAATTTTGTTTGGCTCCAAAAAAAACAGAACAAGAATTGAATTGAAATTGCTCCAGATCAAAGAACTAAACAAGCGATTAAAATAACTGACTAGCGTGCGGGCGAAATGCTCTCAGACGACTATCGAGCGTTTGGGTAAAGCAAGCTGGGGGTTTGGGATGCTAGCATTAGGGGTCGGGGTGGAGGCTTTGGAGCCGGGGTGGGTGGATGTCTGGGGGGGGGGGGGGGGGGGGGGGGGGTAGAGATGGACTATTGGATGATTGGAGGCGGAGGATGGGGATGGACGAGGGGATGGGGGGCGACTTGAGGCAGGGGACGATAAATTGTCCTTTGCACCATGTTTTTATGTTTTCTCGGCAGCTTCGGTGATTTCTACACTTAAAGACTGGTAAAACCCTAAACAAACTGCTCAGCCACAATGCCCTCCCGGCTTTACCTGTTTGTCCCGTTTTTGAGAACAAAAGAAAAACAACCGCACGACAAATATATTTGCTACAAACTTTGTATGAGAATAAATAAAAATAGCGGTAAAGTGACGTACGTGAACAAAAACTCTACCAAAAAAAAACAAAAAGTTTGGAGTAAAATATTTCAGGCTGCCAAACCACTGTGTTCCGCTCAACGTCGTGTTTCAGCGTAATCAAAGTGGGCGTGCACGCTTTACACTGTAGACGATAAAATCAGGGAATATATCAGTAAAAAAACAAATCATGAAAACGATAAAAATCCATCTCGACTCAAATTATAAAAACAAACTAACTCAATTTGAAAAATGCATATACAGGTGTATACAAAAAAGAAAGCCATTTTCTCCATCTACTCAGACTATTAAAATATTAAGAAAGCATAAATAGACTCATAAACTTTTCTAATTTTGAATAAAATGATAGAGCTAAGGCGCTGGTAAAATAGTTATGATTTTTGCATTTCTTTTGTCTTATTTCTCGACAGAAAAACTTATTTGCACCAACACAACTGTGATTAATTGACAGCAAGAAATACCTACGACCAATGGGTGTCTAATATTACATTAAGATCTATAGGTGTCTGATATTAAACCCCAAATAAAACAAAATGGGAATTAAAGGAAAACCAAAATGTTCGAGGAAAATCAAGTAACTTTATAGTGTTTCTTGGCAACTAATATTTAAGTTTTCATGAAACCCCTCAGGCCAAAAACAATACTGACTAAAAATGTGCTTCATCAATACAGATCTCATGCACAAACTATACAAAACAAGCTGAAAACTGTTGAAACAGGCTGAAATCTAAAATTATGAATTTATTTCTTTTTTGGTGTAATGTTAGACATGCCCGAGGAGCTAATAGAAAAACTTGCACCCTACCTTGGGAAAAGGGGCCTGGAGGCGGCCCAAGCACTGAAGGAGAACCCGTTAGAGATCACGTGGTATGACGCAGACATCTTGTCCAAGGCAGTGATGAAGTACTGGGCCAAGTACTATGGCAACATTTACGACGAATCTGTCAAATGTTAGTGTCCTTACCACTATGCTGATCGCACTTACTCAAACGGCATTAAAGGTTACTGAACAAATTGTCAGCAAGCCATAGATATATGAAAATGAGACATTCGATGAAAATCATTTACGCCTTTTAGGAAACCTATTGAGGATCTTAGAGCACTCATTTTGCTGAAGGTTTTCAGACTATAGAGTAATGCAATCAATTAGAATGTCACTCTCAATTTGTTGTCACTGAGATTATAGCATAATTTGCTGCAGAACAATTGCGTTAATTAGTAAGTTACAATTGAAGTAACCTGTTAATGCCCAGTATTAACTTCTCCATTATATTGTAAAGTGCATGCCCTGTTTTGTTGATTGTGTATCACTTTGTAATGTGATAAGGTTATTGAAAGTCATGTAAGAAGAGAAATGAGTTGTAACTTTTGATGTCATGAAACCAAACAAGTAAACGAAGCAATTGAAACTTGAAATAATGAGAACAAAAGAGACATGATACGACAAAGAAGGAAGGATAGACAACGTCGTGATCATATTGGCGCTTCGATGATTTCCACCAACAAATGAAGCAAGTTTACCTCAAGGAGATGAGACAGCAAGGAAGTGGTCCTTCATCAATGTGTAATAGGAGTGCTACAACTGCTGGTAACGAGTCAATTTTTTTCTTGGTCAACGTCAACTCTGTGAGTACAAAATATTGAAAATAACAGTCGGGAAGTAGTCAAGTGGTTTGCTCGTATTCAAGGTCAGGAGGAAGCATCATTTTGAGAGTTGAAAGTGTATAAGCCGTTCTCTACGGTAAACTATCAAATAAGCTTCGGGGCCTTTTGTAAGTTGGTAGTGGTTTAAAAAAAACGAATTGACGGATAGACAATTCAAATATTGGGTTGAGGAACTATATGCCAAATTGAACACCGTTTTTTACTTTGAATTTTCGAGAAAAGCTAGGGTACAAAAACAAGCTCTAATTGGTGACATAATTTTGTAGTTGTTGTCATTAAAAAAATATATTTGAACTATTCGGGTCCTGTGAAGTTTTTTCAAAGACTACAATACCAAGACGAGCATGATGTTTCTTTGGAAACAGTCTTGCACCGCTCCCCTTCGACCCAGCTGCCATCGCCAGCTCCAGTAGGCGCCTCCTACTGACTTCATTGACACTTAGTCGTGTCATAGCTCCATCAGTCGTGCGCCAACGCACTCCATCACCCAAGCTGCCATCGCCAGCTCCAGTAGAAGCCTCCTACTGACTTCATTGACACTTAGTCGTGTCATAGCTCCATCATCCGTGCGCCAACGCACTCCATCACCCAAGCTGCCATCGCCAGCTCCAGTAGGCGCCTCCTACTAACATCATTGACACTTAGTCGTGTCATAGCTCCATCAGCCGTGCGCCAACGCACTCCATCACCCAAGCTGCCATCGCCAGCTCCAGTAGGCGCCTCCTACTGACTTCATTGACACTTAGTCGTGTCATAGCTCCATCAGCCGTGCGCCAACGCACTCCATCACCCCAGCTGCCATCGCCAGCTCCAGTAGGCGCCTCCTACTGACTTCATTGACACTTAGTCGTGTCATAGCTCCATCATCCGTGCGCCAACGCACTCCATCACCCAAGCTGCCATCGCCAGCTCCAGTAGGCGCCTCCTACTGATTTCATTGACAATCAGTCGTGTCATAGCTTCATCAGCCGTGCGCCAACTAACTCCATCACCCCAGCTGCCATCGCCAGCTCCAGTAGGCTTCTCCTACTGACTTAATTGACACTTAGTCGTGTCATAGCTCCATCAGCCGTGCGCCAACGCACTCCATCACCCCAGCTGCCATCGCCAGCTCCAGTAGGCGCCTCCTACTGATTTCATTGACACTCAGTCGTGTCATAGCTTCATCAGCCGTGCGCCAACGCACTCCATCACCCCAGCTGCCATCGCCAGCTCCAGTAGGCTTCTCCTACTGACGTAATTGACACTTAGTCGTGTCATAGCTCCATCAGCCGTGCGCCAACGCACTCTATCACCCAGCTGCCATCGCCAGCTCCAGTAGCCACCTCCTACTGACTTCATTGACACTTGGTCGTGTCATAGCTCCACCAGCCGTGCGCCAACGCACTCCATCACCTCAGCTGCCATCGCCAGCTCCAGTAGGCGCCTCCTACTGACTTCATTGACACTTTGTCGTGTCATAGCTCCATCAGCCGTGCGCCAACGCACTCCATCACTCCAGCTGCCACCGCCAGCTCCAGTAGGCGCCTCCTACTGACTTCATTGACACTTAGTCGTGTCATAGCTCCATCAGCCGTGCGCCAACGCACTCCATCACCCCAGCTGCCATCGCCAGCTCCAGTAGGCGCCTCCTACTGATTTCATTGACACTCAGTCGTGTCATAGCTTCATCAGCCGTGCGCCAACGCACTCCATCACCCCAGCTGCCATCGCCAGCTCCAGTAGGCTTCTCCTACTGACTTAATTGACACTTAGTCGTGTCATAGCTCCATCAGCCGTGCGCCAACGCACTCCATCACCTCAGCTGCCGTCGCCAGCTCCAGTAGGCGCCTCCTACTAACTTTATTGACATTTAGTCGTGTCATAGTTCCATCAGCCGTGCGCCAACGCACTCCATCACTCCAGCTGCCATCGCCAGCTCCAGTAGGCGCCTCCTACTGACTTCATTGACACTTAGTCGTGTCATAGCTCCATCAGCCGTGCGCCAACGCACTCCATCACCCCAGCTGCCATCGCCAGCTCCATTGGGCGCCTCCTACTGACTTTATTGACACTTAGTCGTGTTATAGCTCCATCAGCCGTGCGCCAAGGCACTTCATCACCCCGGCTGCCATCGCCAGCTCCATTGGCCGCCTCCTACTGACTTTATTGACACTTAGTCGTGTTATAGCTCCATCAGCCGTGCGCCAACGCACTCCCACACCACTGCTGCCCTCGCCAGCCCCAGTAGGTACCTCGTATTATAATTTTTCACACTTAGAAGTACCACTGCTTACAATCCTTGCACTCAAACACATCATCTGTAAGTGCGTGTTTCTATAGTTACCGTCAATTAGCTCGAAAGTCAAAAGCGTTCAACAGGAAAATGAAAGGACGAAAACAGTCAATCGCCAGCACTATACGGCTCTTCTATAGAAGGCTAAATACGATCGAGGAATTGAAAAATGAGATAGAGGCTCAAGTAAGTAATAACACTGAAATAGAAATTGTTTCTTTAACGCATGAAGAGTTTAAACGTCTTATGGGAGAAATCGAAAATATAGTTGATGAGTTAACGGAATCAGACAATCAGGACGCTGAAGGCCCTTTGGCAGAAGCTGATCAACTCATTCGATTGAAGATGGAAGTAGCCCAAAAAGTGAAGCGACACGAAATGCTCCGCCGAACTCTTACTTCTCGTCCAAACAGTGCAGCCTCTACTCAAAGCAATCGAACAACAGCCTCCACAGTAGTTGAGACAAACGCAAGAAATTCAAGGGAGCTCACCAATAGCGACACAACTGGAATTCACATCAGTGAGCCAATTGATGACGAACCTTCAAATACTGAATCATATTTAGCTGAAAATTCCGAAACTTCTACAGATCAAATTTCAATAACAGCTCCAAATCAGCAGGAAAATTCTGAACCGGTCTTCAGTAGTAGACTACACGAACAAAATGTAACTCCAAATATGGTCCTACAGAGCCCTGCTTCACAGCAAACTGTAATGACCAGTACAATTGTCAATCAGGACGCAACATTACAAAGATCTCTTGAGAGTGGAAACTATTTCTTTTCTGAAAATACGACGAACATCCACAATTTGCCAACATGCATTACAAGTTTTGTTCATGGACCTGACACAGTTCAAACTACTATGCTACACCCCCAACAAGGTTCAGTTGCTTGTTCGTCGAGACCTTACTATAACCCTACACCATGGTCAATATCATCATCATGTAATCAATGGCCTACAGCATTCGCCTCCTCGGCAATCAGCAATCAATATGTTCAAGCACCTGTTAACTACGAATTACCAGTTTCTGTGTCTCAGCAAAACCATCCATTCTTTGCAAATCAATTACCAACTACATTAAGTTGGAATTCTAACACAGATCAAGGTCAGTTTAATTACCGGTTTCGAAATCCACATCGGTCTGTAAAGCTGCCTGACATTCGCATACAAAAGTATGATGGTGATCCTTTAAAGTGGAACGAATGGAGCAGCATGTTCACATCTACAATACATAATAACCCTGATATAACAAATACTGAAAGAATGAGCTACCTGCAATCCTTTGTCATCGGGCCTGCCAAGGAATGTATATCAGGTTTTCTGTGCAATCCAAATTTTTACAAAGATGCGCTAAACGAGTTAAATAGACGCTTTGGGAATCCCCAAAACGTGGTTTCTGCACTTACTCAAGAACTAGAAGCCTGGCAGCGTCCCCAAGCCAATGACCATAGAGCTCTAATTAGCTATGCAGCACTCCTGCGGAAAATAGTTCAAACATTTCTAGCCGATGGCTTCAACGCTGACTTGAGTGCTACATATCTACTTAAATTAGCACGTGATAAACTCCCAAACTCGCTCAAAATGAAATGGAGTGAGCACACCATTGACAACAATATTCAAAATCCAGGAATTTTGGAGTTCTCGGAATGGATGGACCGACACTCTCGCGCCTGTGAACAATTGCAGGAAACCAGTCCTCAAAACAGCAACAACAATGGATTTCAAGGAAACATTCGAAGAAACAATTCTACGGTTTCTAACAGCTCACAAAGGAATCAGTTCTCAGCTAACGTGTACAGCAACTCCAACAATCAACAAAGACCCAATGATCGAAGGAATAATCAAAAGTCATTTCAGACAAGCAATAACTTCAGCAGAAAACAAAACATTAACAATCAACAACCTGGTTTTTCAGGGAATCAAAACCTAAATGCAGGGAAAAACGCATCAATCGTCACAAAAAATGTCAAAACGAAATGCCCCCTTGATCAACAAGAGCATTATATAGGTCGATGCCAACAGTTCAACAAATTTGATGTAGCTAGACGAAACTTGGAGGTCAAAAAACACTCACTCTGCTTTAACTGCTTGAGCCCAAGCCACTCTGCTAGAGAATGCGCATCAAAAGTCGTTTGTCGTCATTGTAATGGAAAGCATCATAGTTTGTTATATGACCCCGACAAACAAAAGAAGAGAGCCGAGACAACAAACCTGACAGATGTCGAACTCCCGCTGTGCGAACCGTTGAACAGAAAAATGAATAGTACAGTTGATACACCAACCTACAACCCTGGTTTTCCAGCAAAATCTCGCAATCAGCGGCAAGTCATTCCGGTTACACTTTTTGGCGAGAACAAGGAAAAAGTGGAATGCTACGCCATACTAGACAACGGTAGTACAATCTCTTATGTACTTGATACAACTGCAAACGGTATCAATGCCCCAAAGGCAATTCAGTTTGATTTGAATGTCATGCACGCCTTTGACCAGTCAGTTATCAATGCGAATTTGGTCCGCCTTGATATTGGTAGGTATAATGATGATGAACCACTCTTCAGATTGAACTATGTGCATTCAATTAACAACTGGAAATTTAGCGACGCACCAGTGCAAGAATTAAATGAGACTTGCGCAACCTACTCTCATTTGCAACATATCAAATTTCCAAATCTGGGCAACAACAAAATTCAGCTTTTGTTAGGAGTTGATGCGACACAGTTCATTCTCGAAAGAGAATTTCTTCAAGGACCGACCGGAACTCCTTTCGCTATCAGAAACCTTTTAGGCTGGACAATAACGGGACCAATGAAACGCAAAGCAGAGGAATCATATCACGCGGAAACAAACCTTCTGTCACATAGCTACAGACCATTCGATAAGGCTCTGACATGCTCAACTTTTCATGACGAGAAACCGCTATGCGACTATGTAACCAGTTTTTGGAAAATAGACAACGCCGGTACTGAACCAGAAGAACCCAAAAACTTTTCAAAAGACAGCGAATCAGCTCTGGACATTTTCGAGAAGACAATTCGTCACAACGGTACCAGATATGAAATTGGTCTTTTGTGGAAGAATAACGTCCAGTTACAAAACAATTATCCAGTAGCGAAAGCCCAACTAAGCAGCCTGCAACGTCGGCTCTCCAAAGATCATCAGTTGAGTGTTCTATACGATGCAACCCTGCAAACTGATATTGAGAAAGGTTACGTAAAGCCAGTGGTCTTTGAGAATCCGCAGCCAGAAAAAATATGGTACCTCCCTCACCATCCGGTTAGTAACCCCAACAAACCAGGAAAAGTAAGACGAGTAGCCAATGCCGCCTCAATTTTCAAAGGCCAATCGCTAAATACAAATTTATTGTCTGGGCCCGATCTGATAAACAATTTGATTGGTATCTTACTTCGTTTTCGCGAAAAACCAATAGCCGTAATGGCTGATATAGAGGCTATGTTTATGCAAATTGCCATAATCCCTGAAGATCAATCTTGTCTCCGTTTCTTGTGGCCAACAGATCAAACTATCAGGCAATATCAGTACACAAGGCTTATATTCGGTGCACGTTGTTCACCAGCAACTGCAATATTTGTCTTACAACGCACTGCTCAAGACTTTGCCCCAAGACAGGAAATTATTGACCTTGTCAACAAAAGTTTTTATATGGATGATTTCGTTCATTCCTTCCAAAGCACTGAAGATGCTCAGTTGTGTGTCTCTGATCTAAAGTCGACTCTCCAGAAGGGTGGTTTCAATTTAACAAAGTTTGTAACCAACGAGACGAAATCTTTGAAAATGCTAGAATCCGAACACATCGAAAGTGAAACTGAAGACCACCGAGTTCTTGGACTGCTGTGGAACTCCCCGAGTGATATAATTTTTCATAAAAAATTGTCGAAGATAGATCAAGACGCTTCCCAGTACACTTTGCGCAAACTGTTGTCCTTAATAGCTTGCCTGTTTGACCCACTGGGGATAATAGCTCCCATCGTAATTACACTGAAAATAATCTTGCAAGATACCTGGAAAGAAGGCCTATCATGGGACGACTTGCTTTCTTCGTCAAAACGGCAACAAATCCAGAACTGGATTGACAAATATCTTGATTCACCACAAATTCAAATGCCACGCAGCTTATCACATTTTGATATCAGTAGTGGTACCAATCAGCTACATGTGTTTTGCGACGCATCACAGTTGGCATACGGTGCCGTTATATACATTAAAACGTCAAATGACAAAGAAACTTCCTCCAACTTTGTCATTGGGCGCTCTAAGGTCGCGCCCCTAAAGCAAATAAGCATTCCAAAGTTGGAATTACAAGCAGCTGTCCTTGGGTGTCGTCTTTGGCAATTCGTTGCTCAGCACCTATCCGTTCCAGTCAAAGAGACGATCTTCTGGAGTGACAGTACTGCTGTTCTGGGCTGGATAAATTCAAAAGAAAAACTTAAGACTTTCATCGCCAACCGCGTTCAGGAGATTAGAAACCTTACGGACACCAGCTGTTGGCGACACATAATTGGTAAAATAAATCCGGCCGATCACATATCTAGAGGAATTTTACCAGAAGACGTTAACTCCTTGTGGTTGTCGCCACCAGAGTTTCTGAAGCACCCTGAGAAAAATTGGCGTTCCTTCTTTGCTCCTCAAGAAGCAACGCACTCGATGCAACAGACTTCAGCACTGGAACCTGTTTTCAACATTGAGAAATTTTCAAAATGGACCAGACTTTTGAGAGCAACAGCCAGAGTTTTCCTGTTCATAGATAACCTAAAGACAAAAGAACGCAAAGCACTAGCCTTGAAAGACATTGATAAAGCCAGAAATCATCTCTTTCAAGTTTCACAGCTCAACTCGTTTTCTGGAACTGTTAAGGATCTTATAAACGGAAAAGATCTGCAGAAGAAAGACCGCCTGTTGTGCTTATCACCTTTTGTGAAAGATGGCATATTACGCGTCGGTGGAAGGACAAAAAGAAGCTCTTTGCCTTTTGACGCAAAGCACCCGATAATTTTGGACTCAAAAGAAGCAATTGTAAAACTCTTTATTCAGAAATGTCACGAAATTTGCATGCATCTCGGCGTAGAGTATACCAGGAATTACATCCACTAAAGATGTCACATCATTGGAGTTCGCGAAAACCTTAGAAGCCTTGCTTTCAAATGCTTCTAGTGTCGAAGGTTTCGAGCAGTAGGCCTCCAGCCACCAATGGCTGACCTCCCAGAGGTTAGGTTTCAAGACAGTTCTTTGCCTGCAGTCTTCACAAACGTTGGGTTGGATTATCTTGGACCATTTGCAGTAATGCATAGAGACAAAGAAGTAAAGACATACATCTGCCTCTTTACGTGCCTCGTCACGCGAGCCATTCATCTGGAACTAGCAGAAGACTTGTCAACTGACAAATGCATCACAGCAATCAGACGATTTATCTCAAGACGTGGCCAGCCGCGAGTTTTGATGTCTGACAATGCGACAAACTTCTTGGGATCCCGTAAGCAACTACGACGACAGCCGCTTCAACTGGACCACGATTTCATCAGAAACAACCTTCTCAACCAGTCCATAGAATGGAGACTCAACCCACCTTCTGCACCTCATTTTGGTGGTGTGTGGGAGAGACTCGTCCAAGTAGTTAAACGAGTTCTCCTCATCAATCTTGGCTCCGCAAAATTGACACCTGATGTTTTTTCAACCATTGTCACGGAAGCGGAATGTCTTGTGAACTCCAGGCCATTGACTCACGTGAGGAACGACAACAAGGACGACGACCCTCTCACGCCTAATCATTTCCTCTTGGGACGACCCTTTGCGAATGTGCCAACACTTCTCTTTCAAGAGTCAGCCAGTCTGAAGTCGACATCATGGACCCAAGTCAAACAGCGCCTGCAACAGATCTGGAAACGACTGCTTCAAGAGTACGTCCCCACGCTGAATCAGAGACGAAAGTGGACTTCAAAAGAAGCTGCTCTGGAAGTGGGCGATGTGGTTTGGCTGCTGGAGGAGTGGACTCCCAGGGGAATTTGGCCACTAGGACGTGTCACCAGGATTTTCACCGGACCCGACAAAACCGCTAGGTCTTGCGAATTAAAAACAGCTTTAGGTTTTTTAACCAGACCAGCCGTTAAGCTGCAACATGTGTACCCCAAACCCCCGTAAGGTTAGGGTTAGGTTTTTGGGCCCCGAGGGTGTTAATGCCCAGTATTAACTTCTCCATTATATTGTAAAGTGCATGCCCTGTTTTGTTGATTGTGTATCACTTTGTAATGTGATAAGGTTATTGAAAGTCATGTAAGAAGAGAAATGAGTTGTAACTTTTGATGTCATGAAACCAAACAAGTAAACGAAGCAATTGAAACTTGAAATAATGAGAACAAAAGAGACATGATACGACAAAGAAGGAAGGATAGACAACGTCGTGATCATAACCAGCAACATCAGATTTATCATGATTGGAACTGCTAGTTCTTATTAATTGCGATCAAACAAAATCATTCTAATTCTATTGGCCTTTTTCTATATCTGATTCTCCGTACAACTAATTTTTGTGACCGACAAAATTTTTCGTGCAGAGAAACGGGATAAATTCGTAAAGCCCAAAGTCATTCAGTAGCTGAACAGTTTTCTTAGAGTCTTACATGTCTCTAAGTTCTCGATTCACAAAACTCGTAACCAGAATTTCATGAACTGAAATTCTCTCACTTCCAACCCCGTAAAAAAGCCAAACCCTTGCTAGTCCTTTCACTGCACTTTGTACTACGTGAGTCGGTTATGTTTGATGTTTTAGCCATCAAAGGCAGACGACTGTTGACGTGGACGGAATTGGACATTAGAGTACGCACTGTAATATACACTGTGTTGCAACAGGTGCCTTCCGTCTCAACTGTACCCAATTTCTGGAAATAGGTCCAAATGAAATGATACAATTGACTAGTTTGGCAAGCAACACTGTCCTGTTCCAACAGTCACAGCGTTAACTTGTTTTCACTTATTCATTAACAATAGATCACGATCATGGACGTGAAATTAGAATTGACAACGCATTGACAATCAAAACTCAGACACAAGTCACGAAATACACGGTGGATTAACAATAAAAAGCCTAGCTGTTCTGAATTCTTTTAGCTTTTCAGGAAGTCAAACACGTTGACTTCAATGATTGTTTTGAAATCAAATTGAAACAAAGCTCAAGATTCGAACAGTGATTTTTCGCAATCTTAATTGAACAATGTTTGAAATTTATTAAAGTACAAATGAGAATAACTGTTGGTTTAATTTCTGCTAAAGGAGCGAGAGATTATTCAGACTGGGTAGAAAATTGTTTTTTAAAAAAATTGTTTGTTAGATTTTCAGAAGGTCGTTAGCATTTAGAGTAAATCTGAAGGTTCTTGACAGTTTTAAAATCAGTAATTCGACAAAAACGAGATATTCGAAACTACCTCAGGTCTGCAACATCAATTTTCATCCCGGGGCTTGCAAACGTTTTCTTTTTCAAAAGAAAAATATCAATTCTTCCCGTGTTGAGGAATTTCGTATTTCACTTGTAAGAAATCGTCGTTTTTGGATCGTTTTCCTTAGACAAAAACGATCAAAGCCCTTACGTGGTAATCGTCGTTTTGTTCGTTATTTCTATGTAAGAAATGATCGTTTTTTCATACATCACTTGATCGCTATAATTATACATCACTTGAAAACTTTCTTCGATTCTTGATCGCAGATACAATCAAAATAGGACACCGTTCAAAAATGCTGAACAAGACTAATTGTATAGTTGTTGTACCGTTAACAACCAAAGCAAAAGCAAACATAGCCGGAAGAATTCCGGAAATGACTCAAAGTTGTACCGCCCCCCCCCAAAGTACTGGCTTTTCAATTACCTAATATCGCATTGCAGAAAGCATCAATGCAGAGAAAACAACAATCTTAGGACAAACAACAGAAAATTTTGCCAAAATAAATTAACTTGAAAAATTAGGAAAATTCAATTTGTCTGTCATATAGTACAAGCACACACAAACTTAAAACGTTGTTTCATGCAATGAAAACTAGTAACCCAACCACAAAAAATCAGCCAAGCTTTAGTGAGCTAGCTCACACGCATATCTATTTTCAAAATGAGAAATGGGAAAAACGTGTAAAATTTCACATTTTGTGTCAAATTTCACAGAAGGAGGAAACTTTGTAGCAAAAGAAACTTTGTAGCAGTACTCTAGTGGAATGAGGCTTTCCCAATAAATTCAATAAAACAATACAATGGGCAAAAATCGCAAAATAGGCTAAAAATCAGCAAAATAAATGAAAAACATTCAAATTAGCGTTAAATTCCTTATTTACAAAAAACTTCAAAAGGGGATCAAAACCGACTTAATATTATTAATTTTATGTACGATAACCTGTTAGACATTATAAAAAACCTTAAACCAAAAAACGGCTCCAACAAGAAGCACGTGAACAAAAAAATCACTCGCTTAGCGAATTGTTTTTTCAAACCTACATATATCGATTTCTTTCAAAAAAAGGTGTAATTCAAATGACAACTCTCTCCGCTTTTCGAATTTGATCACTGAACTAACTTTAACTCATAACTCAAACTTTATTGACTCCCTGAACTTCCGTTTTCTTTGCTTGCTCACTTATAAAACAAGAGTGCTCACTTATTAAAAAAACCGTGGAGAAAACAGAACTCAATGTCAGACAAAAACTAACAGATGGGAGTGGCATATAACTTTCAATATGCAACTGAATAGCAACAAATAGCGGCACTTTCTTAAGAACAAGTTAAGAGAGTTAACGCACGTTGATTAGAACAAATAATGACGTAGTAAAGCAGATTATAAGTCAACTGAGATAGTCATTTTAGCAGAACACCTATCTTCCATAACTACAGCGGGAAATACTTGATCAAAAACTCTGCTGCGCGCAAGTAACGCCCTCATGAGTACGCCCGAAAACTTCTCTAAACGTTCCCTTAAATTTGCAAAAATTGGTCACAATTCGAGCTCTAACGCGTTTAACATACTAAATAATACAAATAAGACGGCTCGCGCGAGACTGCGCTTAGCACAGAATGTTCCATCATGCATCAACTTGTCAAAAACTGCATCTTATTCTGAGTCGAAAAGATCTTGACTGTTTATTTTCGAAGCTCAAAATGAAGCACTTTCTGCAGCAACCTTGAGCACGACCTTTTTATTTTCAAAAAATGAACAATTCAGAACAATCGTGTTCATTTAATTTTGTCCTCTGGAATGAAAGACAGATTTTCAACTGTTAAAATTATTAAAGTTCAAAAAGAACTCAAATAGAAGGTTTTTAGTTAACGAAATAAGTGAAATCAAAAAATGAAGTCGAATACTATGCAAGGTTGTCACTTTCGCAAGATGTTATTTTAAAATCATTTTTAATTTATAAGTCCCATATTCACACAATTTTGATTTTTATACATTAAAGTAAACCAAAATATTTTATTCTTTCTTTTCAAGTTTATGCTTTAAGCTTCAAATCGCAGAAAAAAATTTTAAATATTTTTCTAAAAGGAAAAACTGACGTTTTCGCTGATCAATTAGCTCACTCGTGTGCATTCTGTTATATGTGGACGGTGCCTCTATTTTTTGGAATCTCCAAATTTTGGTGACTTCGTGCCTCATTAATTTTGGATCAATTGCAGAACGTATTTACAGAAGTAAACCAAGCATGAGATAAAAACGGAGCAGGTTTGAAAAGTAATAATTTTGTTTATTTTTTTCCTTTTTTCATGTTGTAACAAAGTTTCTACATGTGATGAATTCAGCCAACCCTCTGAAACTTTTAATAACCTGGCGAACATGGATCTGGAAAGTATTTGGCAACAAAACACTACTTCACACAAAAATTTACTTTTGCTATTTGAATTATTAACATTGCAAGGACTTCTATAGAATTTCCGACAAATTGGATATGGGATCAACTGAACAGTTAATCAATCTGAGTCTAACTTGACAAAAAGAATTCAAGTTTCTAAAGTCAAAGAAGTTGAAAGAAAAATCTTTTGTTGTGATTTTGAATGGACCTAAAAGTGTTAGCTTGGAATTACAGATATTTACGCCAAATTTACGACTCTCTACTTTCCCAAAAATTCACCTGATTTGATATCCCTGATGAAAGCAAAAAGAGAGAAGTGATAGTTTTATATTTTCAATTAACTGGAAATACGGTCAACTGTAACCCAGCAAAAAGATTAAAAAGGAATTTAATCTGAACGGCCAGAATAACCAACAGGAAATAGAATAAAAAACTTTTTTTCGATTTCTCAAAAAAATACTGTTCTTCTGGTCTCAAGTATCCAATATTTGCAATTATGTGAACCCTAGTAAATGTATTACTTCAACTCTAATATTATGCGTCATAAACAAACCTTAAAAATTGCCAATAACGAGAAAAAGGTGACTATGCAACAAAAATTACAACAAGAAATCAAAAATAAGTGACCAGGAAAAAATCATGGACGAAAAAATATAAAAAACGGGCAGCTATTCAATTTAGACATTAAAGAAGCCAACCACCACCTCAATTGAAAGCCAATCTCAATGAAAAGCCAGCAAAAAAAATTAAATTAATTTAAAAAACGAACAAAAACTCAACAATTTAAAAATACTTTTTGAATATAAAAAGAGTAAGTCATAGGTAAGATTAGCAAATTATTTTTAAAAAACAGTTAAAAATTTACCAATACTTTATGTCAACGAATAATAAAAAAGCCATAAACAAACAAGTCATAAAAAGCAATAGCTGTCCATAGAGCAACTACTGCAAATTTACAACACCTATATAACATTTTAAAAGCATTCGAGTGAAAAAAATCTGAAAACAGAAGTCAGAGATTATCGAACGGGATGAAATTCCCTCCCAAAAACCAAAAATTCGCTAAACACAAATTTCTAACTCATCTTTAAAAGAAGTTTGAAAAAATGAGGCTTCATATCTACTCGCTAACTTTTTCTAATTTTACTAATCCAGTGCAATAAAAGTCATCACTCTAATTTGACTTCTCATTGATATCAAAAATTCATAAAAAATATTGTGATCAGATCTTAAAAAAGGACAGCACACCAATACAATCTAAATCCTTGGGATTGTAAAAGAGTGACTAAATAATGGTGGTTGAGAAGCTGACGGCGACTATAATCCATCACACTTTTATTGATTTAATGGTTTAACAATGTAATCGCAACAAAATTGTTTAACACCCTCCCCCAGATTCTCTTCCTTTTTTTCTTTTCCTGTTTTCCTTTAAGTTTTAAAAGCTCGCCTTTTCATCCACCGATAGGAATCTCTAGATTTTTAATAAAAATTAAAAGTTGCCTCTAAGGGCTACAAAAGGATATTTTTTTCGCTACGATGAGTAACCAAAAAGTGAAAAATTGACTGAAGAAAAAAGTCTCGAAAAAATGTTACAACAGCAACGCATAGAAAACAACGCAACAAGTGGCGGATTAATCAATAATCTTCGGTATTCATATTCAAAATTTGTCATTGGTTTTAAAGACGAGAAATAGGGCATGTGCTTAGCTTACGAATGATTAGCTTTCTGTAAACCCCAGCCTCTATGAAGCAGTCTTTGTGAGGTTGAGACTTCTCTCAGTTAACCTTAGCTCCTAGTCGACCACAGCCCGGCCAATTTTGGATGCGATGATGCTAACACGTGAAACATTTATTAGCAAAAAAGGGAATGCTCGCAAAAAGAAAAGTGAAATAAGGAGAATAATAGAAAATGACAGCTGAAAATCCATTATAACAGTACTTTTCGATCTTAAAACAAAACGAGATAATGGAGAATAGAAAATGCAAATTTGTTTTCGCCGCGACCTGCAAAATTGATTAAATTTAAAATATCAATCTTTTCAAAAAGCATTTATTTATTCACTTATTTATTCCGATTGCTTGATCCTCTAAGTTTATCGGCTCCCTTTTTCATAAGTCGGGATTTCGGGAGATCTGAAGAAACTTACTAGTCTTAACGGCCAATTAAGTCAAATAGCTTTATCTTTCTAAAAAATTACAATGAGTTTGTGCTCAAGACCATTTTAGAAAAAAAATGTCTTAATTGACAAACTTGCTATAAACTAATGCAATAATTTGCAAAATATTGTATTATTTTGCAAATATTTATAAGTTAATGCAAATTATCTGCAATAGTATATAATTTTATTAATATCATGCATCTACTTTCCAAGAATTTATAAACAGTTTTCAAATGTTTATAAATTTTACCTTATAATTTGACTGAGGAGATCAAGCAATTAATGCACTTGTTTGAAAATTTCGCGTCACTTTTTATTTAGCAAAATCATGAAAGAATAATTCAGACAATCTTACATTTTAATAAAAGTTTTTACGTGTCCACTCAGAAAAATTTGCAGAGAGGGAATAGAGAAAATTTGCAACAAATCACTTAGCTGCGCACTTGAACTATTTTTATACGGAAAACCCTTCAGTTTAGGCTACACAAGGCTAGAATTTACAAGAACACAGTACAAACTATTAGCCCTCATACTACATTAAAAAGTATACTTTTGGTACAAACCTGGATCAGAATTGAGACAACCAAAATTTCAAATCATATCCAAATTCCTGATCAAGAGATTATGAATTTCGTATTCTCATTATCCCAAATGTATGTTCGAGACGACAATTTGAACAAGGCTCCCAGTTTCGAGTCTGCACTAAATGGAAGCCTCAATTGAAATTTACTTCTCTAATATTTTTAATTTTTGCAAAAACAATTGCTCGGGAAAAAATAAGGACACGTCTTCGGAAACGAGTTCGAAACGCGGTCTTCGAAAAATAGGGAAAATTTGACCGATACACAGTGATTCCCAAGAAGTATAAGGCGATGAAATATCTTGGAGCAATGATCGATATTCATTAATACTCTATAAGTGGAGTGAAAAATATTCTATCAAAACACTCCAAGATGGTCAAATGCGTCTTGCGGTATTCGAGATTGTGCGCCAAAAACAAAAATTGCTGTTTCAATGTAATCCTCAGTAATCAGTCGTTTGCAGTACCCAGTCGTACATTTTAGTCCAATTAATGAAAAAGTCCAATTATTGAGTTAAAGTACAGAAACAACTTAGATGGGATGTCAAAAAAGCTATGCTCGTAACAATTTACAATGCTCCCTTGAAAACTGAAGAAAAATACTATTAATAGGTTTCTGGTTCTGTACTGAAGTGTGCTACACTCAGTAACACTATTTGATAATCTTAGTGCTATTTTGAGAACTTACGTTATAGTGCGTGAAGCACAAACTTGATTTGGACAAAGTCCATTTTAATGTGTGAACAAATTACTAAGTAGTTTTGAATAAGCTACTATTTTAAGATCACTAACTAAAACTGAAAATACTATGACGTGATATTATCACGCCACACAGATAACACCAAGTTAACCTTGGTAACTCTGTCGACACTGTTATCTTTATCCAATAGGATACTAGATAACCACGTGTCCGCAAGTATAAAAGGAGCTTGCACGCTCAACTACCAACACAATTTGGTCCCTGATAACTTCTGAATTAAAATCAAACTCCCGTATTGCCCCCTTGCTCAATCTCAGCTTACTTGAGATATTTTTCTAAGTTAGAATACTTTGTGACTTGTTCTTAACTAAGAACTCTCTAAGTCATAAAATATTAACTTAGCACAAATTTGGAAATCAGGTAAGTTCAGTTTAACTTCTCTAAGTTATAATTTAACATCTCTTAAACTCTATCTAAGTTACAAGTTAACTTAGAATAATTCAACCTGTACTATCTAGTGCTATTTCAGTCTTAACAACTTTAATTATTCTATCCCTTCATGCTCGGTTCATATTTGATGCTGTTTAACATAACTTATTAATTCATATTTGCCTTTAACTTTCTTTAATACTTAACTATATACCAAGAGTAGAACTAGGGGTTGAACTCTCAAGTTATACATGTGGTCCCGCGATTAACCCCGTCGTTTAAGTATCTAATGTACGGACCAGCAGTATAAATGGTGGTCCCAGAGAGGCAACTTCAATTTAACTTGTTCATTTAATACAGAAAGGCAACTTCAATTTAACTTGTTCATTTAATATAGAGAGGCAACTTCAATTTAACTTGTTCATTTAATATAGAGAGGCAACTTAATTTAACTTGTTCATTTAATATAGAAAAGGCATTCTCAATTTAACTTGTTCATTTAAACTATCAGAGAAGCCTGCCTAAATTTAACTTGTTCACTTATTGTAGAAAAGCCATTAAATTAACTTGTGTAAGTTAACTAGTCAAAAGGCTTCTCACTAAAATCCCTTTTTGAATTTAATTTAAACTATTCCTCTGTTCTTAATAATTTTAATACAATAACTCCAGTCCTTTAAACAATGACCAGTACTGGTGGTAGTACTCCTACACCTGCTGTTACTCCCCCACCTGAAACTCCCATAACACATCCAAATCTTTCACTTGTATCTTTTTCAGGCAATGATCCTAATCAGGATGCCACTTCTTTTTGGAACTCTGTAGAAAACAAAATACTCTTTTCACTAGGAACTAGGCCTACAGCACCCGCTGCACAAACTAGCTATGATAAAAGGCAACAATCCTTATTCGGCTCACTTTTAACTGATACAGCATTAGAATGGTTTGAAAGTGAAGTCACAGATGCTACAGATTGGAATACTTTAAAAGATGAATTTATAAAAAGATTCACAGACGGTCGAGACCAATTTAGGTTTAGACTTGAGGTTGAGAACACATTTAGGCAAGAAGGAGAATTAATCAAGAACTATCTACATAGAATAAAGAGTGGAGTTGATAAGGGTTGGCCAGAAAAGATACCAACAAGTATTGAAGGTGATGACAATATAAGAAAGGAGAAGGAAATCCAACAAAGACAACGAAGTCAGAAATACATAGATTTTGCTATAAGAGGACTAAGGCCACAAAGTTTAAAACGCAAAGCGCACGAGAAACTTATTGAGAATCCTTCCATAACTTGGACACAGTTTGTCTATCACTTAGTCGTAAAAGACTTAACATTTTCTGTAACAACAGAGTCTAGTGGAGCTACAGGAATAGATAAACTTAAAACACTTGAGAGCAATATTAATGATTTAACCAGTCTTTTCAAAAGCAACGAAGTGAATGCTATAGATATTTCTAGGCCAAGAGACCCTAATATAAAAGGTAGACCTAACAGTACTAGATTCTGTGATTATTGCAGAAGCAATGGTCATTCCATCTCTAGATGCACAAAGAAACAGATAGATGATAGTGTTAACAAATTGAGAAAGGAACTAGTTGAACCAAGAAGGCCAAATATAACATTCTCTAATGATTATAGAAAGAATAACCGAGGCAATACAAGATTCAATGGTCCTAGAAACCAAGGCTATCAACCAAGAGGTGGCTACTCAAACTATAATCCTAGGTTCAACAAGCCTAACTATCAACAACAAAATACATCTTTTAGCAGTTATGGCAATAGATTCACTCAACCATACGAACAAACCTTCCCTCAGCAAAACACATATAGAAATAATGAACCAAATCTTGAACAACAATCACCATCACCACAACAACAGCAACAGCCACAACAAAGTGCTAGCTTCTATACACCAAATAGAAATAACAACCTACAACAAAGACAACCAAAACCCAACAATATTCAGCAACAACCAAATCAAATAAGTTTCGTTGAAGGCGACGATGACTACGTAAATGCAATAACGGACTTCTTTCCTTTAAACTTTTGAAGTCTCCGAACGCTACTAAAGAAAGTAGTACTAAGTCAAGAATTTATCTCAACTTATATCACTTTGCCACCGGAGACAATAAAAATAATAGTGGTTTAGAAGTAGAATTCATGATTGATCCAGGATCAACTTGCACTATCATCAACCATCCTACATACCTTGCTCTAGTAAACCTTGGACAAAATTTGCATTTACAAAATACAAATTGTGATTCAAAGACATATACTGGTTCATCAATCAGAATGCTTGGCTACACAACTATTCAATCTAGCTTCGAAACTGACGGTAAATATACAGTCCCCCATAAAGTATTCGTTACTAAAGAACAGAGACAGAACATAATAGGTATTGATTTTTGTCATTTGTTTTTAAAAGCACTTCACTTCGATATCCCCGCAGTAGAATTAAAAACTGAGAGAAACCTAATTTGCTACGGCTCACTTAACAATGAGAAAGATTACCCATACATAACTGAGATGACTGCTTTAAACATAGCTCAACCAATCTTTCTACAACAGAAAAGTACACAATTGCACAAGCAAAAGCACCCCAGTCAAGCCTTATTTCCACCAGGAACATATTTCATGCCCCATATTAACGTTGCAAAAACTGACCTAGTCTTTGTGAACACACTTTGTCCACAACCTGAAGAATTTCTACCCATATTTATGGAGAATCAAAAGAATCACCCAATACAGATAAATAGAGGAATAATAGGTTATGCTAAGTGTGATATAACTGACAAACCTATACAAAGATACAATATCAAAAACTGTGCCGAATTTACAAGTACAATACTAAACGAAAGTGAGGACTATAACAGTTGCTTCATACTGAACACAGTAGTAAACAATTTACAAGAAGGACAGCAAATCCAAACTAATTCTTGCATTAGATATATAGATTTTCGTACCCAATCTATATTTGACTCTAATATGCCTATAGCGCACACGATATCCTCAGATGCAGAAATGAGAAAAGGTTTTGCTAACACCATCTCCAAAAGAATACCCTTATTAAAGGACTACTGTAAAAGTAGAAACTGTGATATAGGTGACATAATAACTTTCAGAGCAGATAATAACTTAGTATATAATCTCATCACTAAGGCTAATCATTATGAAAAGCCAACAATTGACACAATCAAAACAACACTACTTGCTATGAGAGATCATGCACTAGGACTAAATTTACGCTGTATAGCGATGCCAAAAATAGCTTGTGGTTTAGACGGAATGGATTGGAGAGAGATATCTTTTCTAATTGAACAAATCTTTAAGAACTCAGGAATAACTATCTATGTGTATACAAGCAAGGATGATATTGATAAACTACAGAAAGTAGAGACTAATACACTAGAACAGGAAGAGGTGCTCGAAATTATTGAAAGTGAGTTAATAGAAAAATGCAAAGAAGATGAGAGAGAACTAGCCACAGACTTCTCTACCGAAGCAAAAGAGTTATGTAGACCTAAAGTCAACGAACAGTTTCCTAAGTTTAGAGATAAACTACAAAGCAACCGAATCATAAATAAAGCAGTTAGTGATTTTGTAATTAAGCAAAACAGAAATACAGTTCAAGACATAGAGTATCTAGAAAGGTTCTTAGATAACTTTGATTTCACGCAAAGTGATTTGACTGATGATGAGTTGTTTGAGTTGATAGAAATAATACTTCAGGATAATGATGTCTATTCACATCATAAGTATGATATTGGCAGAACTAAACATAAGTTCCATTTACCCTTAAAGAAGGACGCAACCTTTAAAAAGCAACGACCAAGCAAAATACCCATTCATCTCAGAGATAAATTAGAAAGACTAATCGATGAATTAATTCAAGCAGGGATAATCAGAGAGCTCAATGAGAACGATGATATGAATAGTTGGTTTGTCAATCCCGTCATCATATTACCTAAGAAGGATTATGTAAAACTAGTCATTGATGCTAGATACCTAAACTCTATAACTGATACAAGTAATTCTAGTTGGCCACTCGAACCACTGAACGTTCTAATGACAAGAATAACTGGAACTATATTTACAAGTAGTGATTTATCATCGGCTTATAATCAAGTACCCCTAACTGAAGATACACAGAAGGTTACAAGTTTTATTGTAGGAGGCAGACAGTACACCTATCAAGTAGGATTTTATGGTCTTAAGCCATTACCCAGTTTCTTTAGCAAATTAATGCGTTATGCATTCGGACCCCTTATAAAACGTAAACAAGCCATAACATATATAGACGATACTTTACTAAAAGCTAAAGACAAACAAGAAATGTTCACAATAGTAAAAGAGGATCACTCTTTGCTTCGAAAGGCAAACCTTAAAGCAGCCCCCGATAAAACAATGTTTTTCTTACGAAAAGTGAGATTTCTAGGACATGTTATATCTAAGGACGGACTATCGCCTATTGCTTCGCGCATAAACGATATTAGAAACCTAAAATCGCCAGAATCGAAAACAGAAGTTTTAAGAGTTTTAGGAATGATGGGTTTCTATCATACCTATATTTTGAACTTTCACATAGATGCAAAACCTCTATATGACTTAACTAAAGATACAACATTATTCAAGTGGTTACCAGAACACGAAAAGGTATTCACAGACCTTAAACAAAGATTCTGTCACGATATTTCTAACGCGTTTCCTTCTAATGACTATCCCTTTCATATACATGCTGATTCATCTAATTTAGGAACAGGTTGTGTTCTTATACAAGATTTTCCTGATAGAAAACGTATGATTTCAGCAAACTCGAGAGTATTTGATAAAATTGAACAAAAGATGTCCCCTCAACATAGGGAACTATGCGGAATAATATCTGCGTTACAAACATATGAATTTTATGTTATTGGATCTCCTTTTCCAATTTACCTATATTGTGATCACAGACCAATTCTATTTCTTTGGTCACGACGAGGACAAATGTCACATCGTTTCTTTAAGTATCAAGTTGTAATAACTAAGTTCCAAAACTTGCAAATTATATACACTGAAGGCAAAAACTTAGCGTTCCCTGACATTCTTAGCCGAAACGTTTCTTTAGCAGATGCTAAACTTTATCAACTAGAGCACAAAGTAATACCTAAAGATATAAAGTTTCATATTAACGGAAAAGAAGTTAACTACTCTGTATTGCATCAAGACGATAAGGACGCATCAGCTAACGACTGTTATCCAATTATTGCTCAAGTCAAAGGCGAAAGAAAGAAACTTATTAATATAAATGATGAAGGTGACTTTAGCGTAGATGATGCACCAGACTACATAAATGAACACTGTAATGCTATACACAGTTTCTCTGATTGTTTTCGCTACGGCACACAAATAAATCAAATAAAGAAATTAACTTCAGAACTAACTAGCGAATATGATAATCACTGCTATTCCGAGATAGAAGAAATAGCTGAAATAAGTGATGACCGAGAAGGTTATGATGACCAAGATTGGTTAGACTTAGTAGAAGGTAATATTGAAAACTCACTTATTGAACAATTAGAATCTGCTAAAGCCGACTATATCAGACGGACAAAATTTAAGAAACTTATTGAACCAGAAGCTTTTCAAAACATCTCAGAAAAGGATGTCCACACAGATACAATAGATTTAATAGCTAAAGTTACAGATTTTGCAAAAAACGCTAATCTTGACACCGATAATATTCTTGAAGAACAAGTAAACGACTCCGTGATAAATAAAGTTAGAGATTGGCTAAAAGTAGGCAAAGCTCCAGAAAAGGACTATATTATTAAACAATCTAAAGCACTACAAACTTATAGGAATAACTTCAACTTGTTGTTTCTAGAGAGTCAAAATGATTTACTCTGTTATTCCGAACCTTGTGAAGACGGCTGTTTTGACGTTAGGATATGTGCACCACTTTCGCTATTTATAAAGATATTCGAAGTCGCACATACGCATGAAGTTAGTGGTCATAGAGCAGAAAGCACAACTTACAATAGAGTTAAGCGATATTTCTATTGGCCCGGTATGTTTAAATGGATTGAAATGTTAATGTTAGATTGCTTAAGTTGTCAAACTAATAAGTCAGCACGCAAAGACTTGAACGAGGCACCCTTAGAACCATGGGGACAATTAGAAGCTATACCCCTACATACACTTCATATTGATCATAAAGGTCCACTACGACCACTTAGTAAAGGAAATAGATTTTGTCTTGTAATAGTAGACGCTTTCTCTAGATTTATACAAGTATACCCTAGCAAGAATGCTGAAGCTCTCGAAACAGTAAATCAACTTGAGAAATTTATAACTACATTTGGTATACCGCAACAAATAGTACATGATAACGGCAATGCTTTTATTAGTAATGATTTCGTTCACTACACAAACGAAATGGGAATTACACTATGCCCCCGAACTGCATATTCACCGTGGACTAACGGCAAAGTAGAAGTACAAAATAAACATTTGACTAATTACCTAAGACATTTTATTAGTAAAAGTGGATCTAATTGGTCCGAGTACACTAGTAAATTTGCATTTTCACACAATACTGCAGTAAACTAAAGTACGGGATATACCCCTTAAGAAATACTATTCGGAACAAAACCACAAATACCCTTATCACTAAAGTTAGGACTACTACGAGATAATCAAAAGAAATGCACATCAGAGTATTGTAGTAATCTACCACCACACTCACATAGTGAAGAATCTTGTAATAACAAAAAGATAGAGAAATTGTTACAAAACAGATTATCTAACGAAATGTTAAAGCGAGAGAATACATTTAAAACAATATACTCGAATACCTACACTAAATGTAGACAAACTACGACTAAAGCGCACAAGTATAGAAATAGATTCAAACTCGGAAAGCCTATACCTGAAGGTAGAAAAGTACTACTAGAAAATCACTCTAAAGGACTACTAAAGTCTAAAAAGCTACAAGAGCTACGCTCAGGCCCTTACACTGTGCAACGAATGCTTACAAATACTACATATGAAATACAACATGATAAAACAAATGAGAAGAAAACCGTGCATAGAAATCATATAGTACCTTATTACCCGAAAGAAGAAAAAATACAAGAGTTAGTTGAGAACTATATCGTCCCAGACGATACGGATGATTATTATACTCAATATAATAAGCAAAATATATCCAAATCTAATGCTTATAGAGGCGCACAACATATTGCTATTTCACAGTGGCCTTTAGTTGAAACACAATATACTGTTAATCCTAGTACTACACTACAGCCAACATTTAACGTTGAGGCTACTCCAACAAAAGATTCAGGCTTAGAATCGCTACAAACCCGAGTAGATAATACTACGCATATACAAGGCACAAGCTCTTCTAATTTTCTACCCCCACGCATTTCAACCCCCTACCCTATGCAAAATATGTATTCACCTAATAGCCCACAGCAAGAAAATTTTTCTACCCCACCTGATAATACTAGTAAATTTAAAGCTACACGCAAATTATTCCCCCAAGCATCGCATAATAGCCCCACAACATCACCTCATAATTCTACACCTACAGCTTCACCTAATGTTTCTAATTTACCTGACGCAAATGAAGTATTCAGCAGACCTCAACGTAATAGAAAAGCACCTACAT
Source organism: Convolutriloba macropyga (assembly GCF_964194025.1). Taxonomy (NCBI): domain Eukaryota; kingdom Metazoa; phylum Xenacoelomorpha; order Acoela; family Convolutidae; genus Convolutriloba; species Convolutriloba macropyga. Next base: position 19,706,458 of record NC_134475.1, read on the forward strand.
TCTTTGGTGAACCTATTCCTTCTGACTTGATACAGAAACTCAAAAAGAAATAGAGACACAAAATCTCTTTTAAATAATTCCTTTATAATAAAAGCGCAACCATGCACAAAACACAATAAAAATGATAAAATCAACTACATACAATATGAAAAAATAAATAAAAATACACATATTCGAACCCCTATTAACTTAAATAAGACAACGCAATTTTGTTAAGCTACCTTCAGCACTAGTCCTCTCATCACCGTGCACATTAGACTTGACTTTTTGAAAATCAGGCAGTCCTGATAATTCCACGCCAAAAGCTGCAAATAGCATTCTTGGAACACGGGCCCTTTCTTGGGGTTCCACCAAGTCTCCCCAAGGTTGTAGAGCTCATCCTCCACATCAATTAACATGTTCCAATATTCCTCAGTCCTCTCTTCTGGTTTCATGTAAAGTTTCTCGAAGAACTGAAACATCTTAATAATCAATGCTGAAATTTAACCCTTATTTAGCACCCCCCCTGTCAATTTCACTGAATACAGGTTCATGTCCTTCATCTTATTCCCCGGTTGGAAGCCTTATCATATGCAAAGAATTTACTCACATCTCTCCCCAGAAAGAACTTGATTATGTCACCGGTCTCTTCAGAGACACACTGTGTTTCTCGCCTGTCCCACGGGTGATTGCTCCCTATGGCTCTAATGATTCCGTCAATCTCGTCATCAGATAAGACGGGGTGAGGGAACTTATAGCTTCCAGAGAAGAAAAAACGAAATTGACTCGCAGATAGTCCTGCGGTGTCTTGATAAATAAAATTTAAATACTGACTTCTCCGCTTTCGATTCTGGAGTAAGCTGAGAGGTTCTAAGCTAACCCCGTCCGTCTCCAGCCGCCACCTAGCATTTTCTAAGTGCTCGTTCGCCAGCTCCGATTCTCGTAAATAGTTTACTGTGTACCAGTTCATGATGCAATAAAGAAGAAGAAAGAAATGAAAAGAAATAAGAAATGAACAGAAAAGAAAATTAAGAAGAAACAAATTAAAGAAGGAACTAAGATTAAGAAAAAGAAAGAATAAAAGTTTCAGGATTAAAGAAAGAAAGTTAGAAATGAAAAATCAGAAGGTTAAAGAAATCAGAGAAAGTTTAAAGATTTGAGTAAGAGAACCAACTGTATAGTATAAACGTTTAAGGCAAAAAGCAAATAGCCCACTCAACACAAATCTTACACAAAGTACGCAATTAATCACCATTGCAAGCTGTTACACACATATAACTCCTCTACATGTTCAACATTCGTACACTTTCAACAATTATGCATACCTCTTATTGTAAACTAACGCTGAAAACACGTGTTACCCAAAGCAAAGTTAAGTAGAAACAATTCCCCCATGAGCAAACACCTTACCTAAATTAAATACCTTAATTACAAAAATTTGTCCCTTGCAAAATATCTAACCTAAGTAGAATCGATTTAGTCAGGAAACACAAAATTAAGCAACCCACATAGCCAACAAATAGAGCTTACTTTATTAGTTTAAGGACCCAAGGAATGTTTAAAATAAACAATAGATCACTTAAGAACAAATAACTAACCGCAAATTTAAATTCCCCACGTAATTATGTCGCTTAAGCGCAAACCTTACACATTTGTCAGGAAGAGCTATAACTTGATGAATTTATCCGCTCAGACCACAAAGTTGCACAAACGCATGCTTGCTTTAATAGTTCACAAAAGTTTACAACTCATAAATTAAATATATAGCAGAGAAATTCCAAAATTTAAAAAATTTTAGTTTTGTTTGCATTCGCGCTTTTTATCTACACAACCGATTTTGTTCTAGTTTTCATATTTAAAAACTAAAATATATTTGCAAGAGTTGTACTTCGAAACATTATCGTTTTTCGTTCTCATAACAAAGATATAAACGGATTTATGACGAAAAATCATGCTGAAATAATAAATATATGTACCAATGTTTAAAAAGGCCCTGTTTATCAGCCATTTCCTCTAGCAAATCAAAATTCGTTATTAACACCTGAATTGGTTATAGACTAAACTTTCGTGACCAGAAATTTTGATTTTATCCTAAAAATTGAGAAATTGCAACAATTATGACGAAAAATCACGCTAAAATATTAAATATATGTACCAATGTTTAAAAAGGCCCTGTTTATCAGTCATTTCTTCCAGCAAGATAAAAATTCACTAATTAACACTTGAATTGATTACAAATTAAACATTCGTGAACAGAATTGTTAGTTTCATCCCAAAAATTGAGACATTGCAGCTTAAACGGCACAAAAAAATTATGAAAAAATGCAATTTTGGTCATTAAAAGTTCTAAAGCCTAAGAAAATTATTCGCATATACCAGAATCTTGAAAGTTATATTAATCTGACCATAAGCACCAGTACTTCAGCCCACATTAAAGGATTACTCAAATTACAACACAACCACATAATTTTAGACACAAAATTTGATAATGGAGAATACATAAACCATTAAATTCTGAACATTGGATTTCACAATTCTGTCATAATATTCTCAACATATGACCAACTTATCACATTGCTACATGCCAGTCAAGGCTAGCCCTTGGCCAATCAGAATTGAGCACACATATTTTGGTAATTTATCCCTGACAGCCACTATTTAAGAACCTTACCCAAACTCAAAATCACTTTTCTCAGTTACCTTCTGAAATCAATCACTTCTTTCGCTCTTAGATTCAGTTCTAACTTAACTCTCTCTCTCTCTCTCTCTCTCTCTCTCTCTTTCTCTCTGTCCCAAATTCTATCTTTCACATTTTGCCCCTTTCAACTAACAAACTTAGAAAACTTAACTTACAACACCTCTCCACAACACATATAACAGGTATCTCAGTTCAATATTAGCCCTTATTTCAATTCTCAGTCAGTAACTATAGAAGGAGTCCATAACCCTTCAGATCGAACATAGTACAAGACTGACAATCCAGAAAGTTTCTAAATTCTACTCATATTGAACAAATTCATCACCACTAAACACATTGAGTAACACATTTAGAACCCCCTTAAAAGCTGATCAATTCTAATTTATGACCGAAGTTTCATTCGACCAAAACGGTTTTCTTATTTCTCTTTCTATCAACCCTGACACACTTGTGAAAGTTTCCATTAAGGCAAATCAAAAGTTGAAATTCAACAGTGAACTTAACACCTTAACTAGTTGTCAAATTTCTAACGAAGTAAGAACTGTAGTATTCTTTGCTACTAACTCTAACGAAGACCCTATTGCTGTCTTCTGGGGAAAGTATAACCCTCAACAACTTAACAGTTTATTAATTCAAATTCACTCTTCAAGCCTAGTTGACTTAGACATTTTAGATGTCCCTTGTTTGGTTTTAGAACCACCAACTGATCAATGAATATTCCGCTAAACGATTATTGGGTTATAGCTTCAAGAACAACTTTCTCAACTTCTTACAGTCCTTATAACATCCCACATAAAATTCTGAAATATAATAACAAGTCCGCAAAAATTGATCGATCATATATTTCATATAAAGAAAACATTGTTATTTTCTTCATTAAAGACCAGTTTGTAAACTTAGAAATAACTGTTTGTTGGACCCCTAACAAGCCAGAACATATTGAACGCTTTCATTTCCAATTGAACAACAGAGACGAAATAGACCTTGATATCATCGAAGCTCCCTTTACTGTAGACCCTTAATCTATGTTACCACCTTCCCTTGAAACACAATTTCTTACTGCCCTTGCATTCGACCCGCTCTCGTATATTAGAATATTCCTCTACAGAAAATATTGAAATTCGGAAATAAAACTGTAACACTTGACAAGTGTTTTGTTTCTAATCAACAGAGAACAGTTGCATTCTTCGTAACATCAGAAAATAACGCAAAATTTGTCATAATTTGGGTACCCTATAATCCCGCTCACGTTCACGAGCTAAAATATCAGATTATTTTCACGGATAATATTAACTTGAATCTGTTAGACTTGCCTTATACTGTCTTCGTTTATTAAATGGAAGACGGAGAAATCAAGAAATCACCAGCAATAGACGAAGTAATAAACGTAAGTTACAAAATGCTTATTTTTATATTACTTTGCTTAACTCTGTTCCTACCTGTAGCAACTGATATTGAATCTTAAATTGCTTTGCGTATTGCAGAATTAAAATCGTTAGTTGAATATAACGATTCCCATCCACGCTTCATAGAATGTGTCGTAAATAGAAATAATTGTCTACCTGAAGAAATTCCGTACCTTAAACTACTAGAGCCTCCTGAAAAGCTGTTAATTTGGTCAAAACGCAACGTCCATATGCCACTATCACTGATTAAGGACCAGTTCTTTAAAGAGAAACTTACTGATAAGAAAGCGTTTCTTTCAAAAGTAGAATATTTTTTAACCTACATAGGAAACCAAATTCGTTCTGTTCAGTTTCTTAAGATTATTGCTATAATACCTCTCGCACTTCTCTGTGTTATAACTGCTTGCTCTGCAAAATACTTGATCTTTATTATATTTCTTGCATTATTACTCTTAACGTCTTTCACTGACGCCAGACCAATTGAAAAGATGAGTATCTATGAAAACACAGCTCCTAACCTTCATGTTAACCACTTTGATTGCTCGAAAATGATTTCAAACCAGATGTATTCTCTTAACAAAGTAGCACCTTGCGAAATTCGCCCTGATAAAATCAGCACTAATCAAGCACGAGTCACTCTCTACCAAAGAAATTATAAAGTTAAACTAGAAGCAACTATGTGTAAAGCAACCCAACAGCAATTACGTTGGTTTTGCGATTCTTTTGACTCTAGCGGCATAGATGCCAGACATAATACTATTACTACTTCAGTTAAGCTTGATGCTCAGAAATGCAAACTTGCAAAGGAAAGAAAAAAGATAAAGCTTTCCCCTTCTTCTAATTCAGTAGAATTCGATTTTGACAAATCTTTATTCTCAAACTTTAACTCAGGCGATGTTGGAACTGGAAACAATGAATGTAACTCCCGAGGTTGGATTACACACTACACTTATGAAACATATATGCAAAATGTTAGCCTGAATGTAAACCTTAGAGATGGCAGAGTTAATAACTGGCAAAATATACCTCTACCTTGTTCTTTATCAGCCGGAGGCTGCAATTCTACATCTACTGATCCATTTGCATACACTTGGGATAAACCCAATAATTGTCTTTTCACTATGATTCGCACTTTTGACGCTCAAATGATTAAAGCTAATGACAAATACTATATAGTAAAGGATCCTAAATTTACTTCAGCTCAGTCAGATTTCGACTTACAAAGCTTTATGTTCCAAGTTTATAATAAACCACAGTCTTTATGTAGTCATCCACGAATAGTATATCCTACGCCATATGATTCTCTATACATTAGTCTTCGTGACGGATTTGATATGAACACTGGAGAACCCATTCACAAATTTAAACCCGATACTGGTGCTATAACTCTGAAAAATAAATTCTATTCCAGTGACAATAAAACAGTTGATACAACATATTCTCAAGTTTATGAGAATATTGATTTCGAAGCACATCTTGGAACAAAAATTGACTATTTGCACTTTAATAATCTTCGGCAACTTCAAACTTCTACTCTAGAGCTATTAAGAAATGACTGTGAATTAGAGCGCTCAACTATTCTTAACACTTTAATGATTTCTCATGAAAATCCGCGTTTAGCTGGATATACCTTAACAGGAAACAGATCTATGTTTCTCAAAACAAATGGCAATGTTGCCTGGCTATATAATTGTCCTGAATTTCATTCACCCTTACAGATTCTTAATAAGTGCTATAATCGAATACCAATTCTTTATGAAGATGAAATACATTTCGTTGATCCGATTTCTAGACAAACTTTCACTGAAGCCGAAGAACAATTGTGCTCTGATAAACATTCAAACTTATTTCAACTAGATGTTGACGATGATAATTCATGGGTTGAACTAACCCCACAAATCACAAAAGTAAGAGGACCTGCACTCTTTAAACCACATATAGTTATTCAACAAATTGCGAATGTTATTACTGCAAGTATTTATGCTTCTATCTACACATATAAAGAAATGATGTCTTTCTGGAATTCAATAACTTTCAACTCCAATATGAAAGGAGTTCTCAAACACTTTACTAAGTCATTAATAGATAGCAGAGAATCATTTTCAAATATTTCAGGCACGAATTATTATAACTCTAGAACTATTTATCTAGATTCATTCATTTCACCGGACTTCTTTAATAATCAATTTGTTGAAACCTTTGGTAAAATACAATATATAATTGAGCGATGCGGAATATTCTTTGCCGCTTTCTTATTCATTAAGCTACTCATCGACATAGTCTTATGCTTAATTCGAGCAATGCAAATTAACAAAATTACAGATGCATCTATTCACTTTGGTAAGGCACTCTTTGCTGCCACATTTGACTTAATGTCAGTTCCAATTTTGACTTCTATCTATCAAGCAACTAATTCTGATAATAATAACACTGATGAAAATAGGGAACGGACAATGCAAGTTCCAAAAACCGAAAATATTAATATTAGAGAACGAGTTATTCAAACTCCACCTTATGCAGAGAATATAGGCTTACAAGCTTTAAGATTTGAGAATAAAAGTGGTTACCCAAACCTACATGATGAGAATAATAAAGACGAAAATAGAAACGATCACACGTTCCTACGTCTCCAGTATAGGATTAATTCCTCTATTACCTTAATATCATCAAACTATATGATGATAATACAGACTGACTTCAAAATTACTACTGATTTACTTTGAAAGAAAATACAAAAAAAAAATAAGAAAAAGAGAATACTAGCAAAATAACTTCAAAAAATATACTCTTAGAATAGAATAAGAGTAGAGAATACTTGATATTTCAGGAACTTTATTCAATCCCTAACGAACTGATACCAGTCTTTCAGAAGGAACCTTCAAGTGGTTGGCCCGAATACAATACACAATCAACTTCTGAACATCTTCTGGAGTTAAACAACTTGACAGACTAGTACAACCCACAACTCACGTTACCCCATCTACAACTTTTCTCTCAACTATCAAGATTTCAGCAGTACAAACTCAAGCAACTAGTGCAAATTCATCAACGAAGGTTACATCATCCAAGAAGAGAACTAAAACTGCAGATACAATTGCAAAGAAACAACCACGTAAACAATTCATTAGAGAGACATTCAACCCAGCGACACCGCTAGAAGTAAATATACCCAAGACAAACAGTACGGTACCCAAAGTCTTAGCAAACACTACAACTACTCAATCGTCACGACCAAACTTTCTTAATCTTCATCATTACACAACTACCCCCCTGCAAGACCGCCTACAAAAACAACATCAAGCTGAATTACAAGCTGAAACCCCCGGTTTTAGTGGACACCCGAACTACGATACAAATTTAATCTACCAGTTGCAACCCAACATCAGTAGATTCAATCTCATTGGTTATTTGTCGAACAAAAATTCTTATCTACTAACTAATCACAACCTTCAAGGACAAACAATACAAGTCCCTTTTGATAATATTACAGCAAACCTCACTCCTCAGCTTGATACCTTCACTTATCAGGTACAGCAAAACTTTCTGACAGAAAGACAACGCTCTCAACAGCTCGAACAACGGATTACTGAGCTCCAACTGGAGATCGCAAATCTGAAGCATCAACTCCACATCCTCCGCTCATCACGTTGAGCACTCACGGAATGGAACAGATAAATTTGTGGTTGTTGATGTTCAGTACTTCCTTCATTACTTCTTCTTCCTTCTCCCGCGGTGAGGAAAATTATTCGTTAGTTTAAACGCCTAATTATTAGTCATTTCGATTACCTTACTCTCTTTGATTCCATTACTCACATCAAGTAAAGTAATCCGCATTGAAACTATCTTCAATGATTACACTTAGCGCAATTTATGGTGAACAATGAGTCCATTCCTATCTTTAGAATGCAGATTTGATTTGTTCTCGCTTCTCTAATAAAATCTATTCTTTATCTTTACCGATTTATCTTGCTTATGATATCATTCGATTGTTCCATCGAATTCCATAATTCATTTAATGTCTTACAACCTTTCAGTAGACGTTAAATATTTCAAAACATATTGTGATCTTGCTGAATTTATTCAATCGCAAGTTATTAAAACTTCGAAAACATTCTTAGTTGGAAATAAATTCTATACACCATTGTCAGTTCATTGGACATTTGAGTTACAGGAGATTATCTTATTCTTGCAAAATAACAACTCCAATGAATTTGTAGTTTTTTTTTCATAAAGTTCCTGAGTACGATTTATTTGAAATTTTAAAGCTTATTCATACAGAAGAAATTCTGAACATCAATAATCTAAACTTTCGACCGCTCACTTATTTCAATTAATATGTTCGTCTTCAATATTTTGGTGATCACGGACATATAAATATTACAACCTTTCTTTAACAGGTATGCATTCATCGCCATCCGCCATTTATAGTTTAAGTACTATTTGGATCTTCCTGTCAATTCCTTTCAAAGATTAAATGGTCTTCCATTCTCCCCATTGACACAAAAATTGAATTACTATATTATTCACAATGAACACATATTTTGAAGGAGGTGTTGATATCGAATGGTTTAAAGATTATTGTCAACTCTCTGATCATGTTGAATCCGCATGGGTTAACTTTTCTAAACAGATTATTTTTAACGATAAAGTTTTCAGAATCTCCGAATTATATTATTCTGAATTTCAATGCGAAGTTATTTTATTTCTTGAAGACTTTGAACAAAAAGAAATTGTTATTTATTTTGAACTAATGACAAAAAGCAAGATTAATTATTTCTTAAAACAAATTCATAATGATCAACTAAGTCTAAATATTAATTCCTTAAACTATAGCTACAAAGCATACTTCAATTGATTTATTCTTCTACAATACTCAAATAAAGATGAATTACGAAACGGAATTCTTTATTTGGGGAGTCATTGCGGCAACTCTAGCCTTTATGGTGTTGTGCGCATTAATTTTAATTTCCCTATTCATTTACCTCGCTTGTCATTACAGACAATTAACTTAACCAGTATATTCTTCAACTTATATTATTCTATTATTCAACGTCAGATGTACTAGCAGCACAATTTTATAGGAAAACTTCAAAAGGTCTATTATAACGACCAGCCAAAAAAATTGGATCTATTATTTTGTACAGCCCTGTATCTTAGGACATCGTCAACCCTTCTTCAAGAGAGAACTCAGAAACAAGAAGCTACGATGAACTTTAGAACTTTAACCAAGTAATCTACCTCACAAACTTTAAATGCTTAATTATTATAAAATTAAGCTAAATAATTTATTCGATTATGTAAAATTTGATGTTTTGATTTAATACCTATGGACCGGGATGGGATGTACTGAAGTGTGCTACACTCAGTAACACTATTTGATAATCTTAGTGCTATTTTGAGAACTTACGTTATAGTGCGTGAAGCACAAACTTGATTTGGACAAAGTCCATTTTAATGTGTGAACAAATTACTAAGTAGTTTTGAATAAGCTACTATTTTAAGATCACTAACTAAAACTGAGAATACTATGACGTGATATTATCACGCCACACAGATAACACCAAGTTAACCTTGGTAACTCTGTCGACACTGTTATCTTTATCCAATAGGATACTAGATAACCACGTGTCCGCAAGTATAAAAGGAGCTTGCACGCTCAACTACCAACACAATTTGGTCCCTGATAACTTCTGAATTAAAATCAAACTCCCGTATTGCCCCCTTGCTCAATCTCAGCTTACTTGAGATATTTTTCTAACTTAGAATATTTTGTGACTTGTTCTTAACTAAGAACTCTCTAAGTCATAAAATATTAACTTAGCACAAATTTGGAAATCAGGTAAGTTCAGTTTAACTTCTCTAAGTTATAATTTAACATCTCTTAAACTCTATCTAAGTTACAAGTTAACTTAGAATAATTCAACCTGTACTATCTAGTGCTATTTCAGTCTTAACAACTTTAATTATTCTATCCCTTCATGCTCGGTTCATATTTGATGCTGTTTAACATAACTTATTAATTCATATTTGCATTTAACTTTCTTTAATACTTAACTATATAGCAAGAGTAGAACTAGGGGTTGAACTCTCAAGTTATACATGTGGTCCCGCGATTAACCCCGTCGTTTAAGTATCTAATGTACGGACCAGCAGTATAGTTCCCTAACGGTTTTTTAGCTATATCAACGTACCTGTAAATAATCATGAATACGATTTTGGCCAACCAAATGTCTGTTAACATTGGCATCTGTTTACATAAAATTTATAAGCAAAAGAGAAACAGACTAATTATTATTCATCAAAAAATAAGCAAGAGCAAAATCGTAGACTAACGAACACTCAAAAAGATTTTGTATTGAATTAACACTGACAAATTTCCAACTTGTATAGGTACGCGCGTTTTCTGAAAATAACGGAAAATTAAACAGAAATTTACATTGCCATCACTTGAGCTTTCGTGAGCTACATACATCGTGCGAGCTAAATTTGAGTCATAAAGCGAATGATGTACTGCTTTTTATTATGAAATAATCAGTCGGATTAAGTCAAAACCCCGTTTGTTGCTATTTTCTATAAAAATATAATTTAACTGTCCGGTACAAACTGCGGTCTCGGCTATCATTTCCAAAAATATGGCGTTATTTTTGCCACAAAATGTGCTATTGACTTTGATAAAGATTTATGGATCATGTCACCCTTTTTCACTGAAGCATATGTCTGAAGAGAAAACCCGAACTCAACAGAAGAAATAAAATTGCTCTTTCGAGGCTTTAAGGCATTGCACGCCCTGTTAAACAAAAACAAAAGTAATGATTAACCAATCACTGCTTATTCTCAGTCACGTGACGCGGCAGCACTGGAAACATGTTCACGCCGAGCTCAAAGTCCTGGACAAACACGACCTCCTTCGCAAAGGGGGAGAGGCCGAATACTTCAACGAATTCCTCAAACAGGAGAACCTACTCAATGAGAAGAACGGGTCAAGTAAAATGGTCACACTGCAGCTACCAGATATCAACTCTGGTCTTAGTCGGTCAATGGACAATATAAACACAACGGGACTAGCACAAGACGCAGGCAAGTGAAAAATTCAATTGTTAAAATTTAGAGCCGTTGTGCAATCGAGTTGTCATGTCCGTCGGTTACCTACTTTATGCTAATTCGGAAAAGTACAGTCAGCGATCATGCAACTTGCATCCAAATGCTGAGCAAGCAGCAACTTAATCGCTCTCAGATTCAACTTCAGGAGTCGATTAAGCACAACTAAAAAAGCAGCCTGATAGATTTCTACTGAATGGGAATCATGCCGCAAAGTAAATCTGAGGAATTAATTAAACACACTTTTTGGCGCCGTTACTGCCCAAGTGAAAAGCAACCTATTCTGAGGTCCTAGCACTGATGTCCTAAACTCGAATGTGTTAATAAATCGCCATAAACAGGCATTTCAAATACGAAAAACTTATGTTACATGTAACTTATTTCTCGTGAGAGTTGAGTTCATTATTTCAAATTTGTGGCTACTACAGGTGCTCCTAACTTTGCAACAAAGAACGAGCTGCTACTGAACAGCTCCTTCGACTCAGCTCAACCTCGCTCCCGAATAGGCAGTCCCATACCTCCCATGAGATCAGTACACCTACGCAGGGGCAGATCTCCGAGCATGAATGAAAAACTACTCATCGACAATTATGTCAAGAACGCGTCTGACAGGTGAGACCAGTTGCAACTGTTTCGAATCATACCTAATAAAAAAAAACCAACACTAAAATATATGTATATTTGAAATTCAGATAAAAAAGGCGAACTTGACTATAGATTTGGACTATGGTATCACCTATAACGTTTCTTTTTAGTAATAAAACTGGACAGCGTCCAAATTGCCTCTTTCGCATAAAAAATGCCAAAATAAGTTCATTTACTGAAAAGAATGACAAGTACCAGTAATTGTCACACGATTGAATGTCAAGGGGGAGGAAGAAAAAAACCTGACACGACTTCAACAGAAAGCGGATATCTGCTTTTGTACCAAAAAATATCTCATTCCTCAAGCTCACAGTGTTCAATGAAATTAACCGTGTAATCTCAAAACTTAATCGCCAAGAAAGACATTTACAATTTAAGCCGTTTCCAATGGTTTAAGGAGAATACTTTTTAATCAGTTTAACAATTGTCAATTTATCTTTACAGCGAAGATGCAAACCTATCAACAGCGAACCTTCGTGCATCAATAGACAAGAAAGAGCAGCCCAGTTACCCGAATAAGAAGCTGGATCATCTAGGTCGAAAGCAACGCTCATCAAGCATTAATGTGGGTTCCACGGAGCCTATAGGAATGAAAGTGCCACCTCCGGGTTACAGCGACGTCACTGTTGTCGACGATATCACAGGTATTTAGGACATTATAAAAGGTATCATTGGTCGATTCGACAAAGATTCGCCTAGTTACAAAATTCTACCTAGCTAAGACTGTAAAATTAAGTCTGCTGAAAACATAGACATGAAAACCTAATCCAAAAAATAGGTAAAGTGAACAGCAGGTGCGACAATTGTCATACATTAACTTAAATGCCGGATAGTAGCTGCAGGATAAAAGGATAGTAGCTGCGATACGTTTATGAACTCGCAATTAAAAAAAGGCAAGAATCCCAAAATCTATAACGGCTGAAACCAGATACAATCCAACTTTTCATTGAAAGACCTAGGGTCGATATTTCAGTCAGACAATTTTACACGACTATTTTGTTTTTTCACACTTTTGCAAATATCGATTTTTAGGTTAAGAACAGGGGGTTTTTCTGCTTTTCAAATTTTCCACCATTTTTTATGGTTGAATGACCTATTAAACGTTGCAGCTGCACAAACCATATCAGTTAAGCAAATAGTTTGTTTTTAGACTGTACTAGTTGTTTTCAAAAGTACTTCAATTTTTCAAGAGCATTTTATGAAGCAAACAAATTTTTGTTAATTGTGCAATCAATCAGAATTTAGGTGAAAGAAGTGGTTTGGCACTCTATTACTTTAACTTTAAAGTAAACAGTTTGATAAAATTTTTAATCAAACAAGTCTTACCTCATTCGATGAATTGATTTCTGTGCTTACTAAATCGTAATTGATAATGCAAGCATAGATTTGCTGTTTCATATCACCTTCAAATGTCTACTGTTTTTGAAAACGATCGTCTCGATGCTTTTTGGTAGTGGTGGGTTTTACAATTCCAACAAAATGAAGGAAGCGAAGATGAGATTGAGGGGATCTGATGACCAGCTGATAACAATTATTTTACTTTAATCAAAACTAAATTTAAAAATAAAAAGAAATTAAAAGCCAATTAGTCTAATTCTAATATTGAAAACGAACGATTTGGCAATAACCAGCATCTGAGTGTTTTCAACAAAAAGGGAAAAATATCAACAATCATTACAAAGTTTTTGAGTTCTTGGTCCACTTGCTTAAATCGAATTTCTTAAACTTTCGAAAATCATTGATTTTCAACTTTCGAAAAGTGTTGCGGCTGCTCAAGAATCTCAGCGGAACCGATAAATCACAGCCTGGTTCGCGAGTTTCACGCCAGTCTGGTTCTTCACAAGGGTTCGATTGACTAACAATCTCGTCGAAACAATTAATCGCTCGGACATATTAAAGGACTGTTACTTTAATTCAGTTGATTGAAGTTAAGAAAATCATAAGTGATAAACTATGTTCAATCTCGTGCTGAAGTTTGCGAGGCTTCAGCCGGTGTTAGCAATGTTGCCAACTTCTCGTTAAGTAAGCTCAACTAACTTAAAACTTGAAAGATCTTAAGATCTAGCAAAACCTAGCAAAAAAGACAAGTTGTTAGGGAATCAAATTTTAGTCAATCTGAGAGCCATCTGCTATGAATAACAGCTTTTAATGGTTCTAAATACAATTCAGTATCAATATGGAAACAATTCGGTTAGAGTGATTAATCAAATATTTATCAATTATAACATCAAGGCTACTGTTTCTGATTGATTAATCAAGAAAAAGATTTAGGTCATTGTTTACATAGTAAATGTCAAATTACTGTAATATTTACGTTTACTGACATAAACACGGATGGTTATTACGTGGCTTTAAATGCCTCGAACGTACGGTAGTTGACCTTTAATGATCACCTAAAATATCATAAAATAAACAACTTAAAAATTTTAACAATAAATGAAAAAATATCGAAAAATGCCAATTTTGCACCATATAAGTGCTAATAGCCACACTTGTGGGTCTGATGCAATAACGTTCATTGGGTCCATGAGTAGCTTAGAGGTAACCCTAACCATGTGCAATCACCTCTGATTGCTCAGTTTTCCCCTTCCAAAAATCGGGGGTTGTACAAAATTTCGGTCCCAACTTCTAAAAACTTTCAGTATTGACCATTTTCGAGTTTTAAGTTTCAAAAGTTATTTCTTGCTTTCTGATGGCTTTTGTAGCTGATTTGAAGTGGCGTCAACAAAATATGTCGCTAAATTTCCATTCCCGAAGTACTGAGGGACTGTTTTCCGACGCTAGCGTGATTTTTCGCTATTTGATATCAAGATTCTTTGATATCATGATAGCGTTCGAGCAGTGCACTCGCGTTCTCTCGTCCTAGCAAGAAATTATTTGCCGTGAGTGCTGTTAAATCTTCAGGGTCGTCACTCACTGCTGTCAGGGGTCTTGCGTTGAGTGTTTGCTCTACAAGACACATTGTAGTGCTAAGTACCTCGTTGGTGAGGCTTCGGTTGTCCAAGATTGCAATCATGACTTTCTTGCAACTTTGAACAAGTCTTTCCCAGATTCCACCACAGTGTGGAGCTCCAGGTGGATTGAATTTCCAAACAATCTTTTTCTGTTCTAGGTCACTCTCAATCTTAGCTTCATCCCACTCGTTCATGAACGCTTTCAGCTCATTGGCTGCAGCAACGAAGTTTGTTCCGTTGTCGCTGATGCTGGTACTTTGGTAGCCACGTCATGCAATGAATCTTGTCACTGCAGCTAGATATGACTCGGTGTCCAATGACTGTGCCACTTCGATGTGTACTGTTCTGGTTGTTAGACAAGTGAAGAGGCAGCACCATATCTTTAAAGCTCGTTGTTGGAACTTGACTAAGGGTCCGAGGTATCAACACCGGTTTGAGTGAATGGGAACACATGTCCATCAAGTCGTTCTTGGGGTAGATCCGCCATCGGTGGGTGAATCGTATTGGCAATCCTGTGTCTGCATTTGATACATCTGGACTTGATACTCCTTAATAAATTTTTTATTCCGATGATTCATTACTCTTGTTGAAGCATTCTGTGCCCTCATGTAGGTTGTCACGATGTGCATTCTCCGACAGAAGTTGTACAATTTGACGTTTTGCTGTCAAGAGTATTGGATGTTTTGCATTGTAATCAAGGTTTGAATGCTTCAGTCGAGCTGTCACTCTATTTGTTCCATCTTCCTCTACGGAGAGAAACAATTTGGCAATGTTCAATGTTTTTGAGATTTCTCTGCTGTTTGCTATCGACTTTGAAACATCCGGAAGCTTTCGTTTTGAACAAATCGAAACAGTATTTAATCTGCTTGATGGACTCCGTCTGCTTTGAGGGGTCCCTTCTGCTTCGTCTTGAACCTCATGCAGTAGGCAATGAAGTTTCTATTTCGGTTGAAGCTACTGTATCGTCTCCAGTCAACTAGTTGGTCTAATTCAGTTTCTCTGGCTACAGTACTGGTAACTTTCTCAGCTTCAGCTTCGTTCAATTGGCACCACGGCTTTGGCCACTTTTCTTCATCTGTCTGGAGCCATGCCGGCCCGTTTAAACAACCGGACTCTTTGAGGCCTTCAATGGACATCCTTCTTGTGCCAATATCCGCTGGGTATCGACGCCTTTGACATGTCTCCACTGATCCATTCAAGAGTTTTCCATTTTTTCTGCTGCCCTGTTGGCAACAGACACTTGTTGTTTCTTGTGAGCTAACTGTAATCATTGTGAGACTGTTGATGAATCGGTCCAATGATAAATTTTGTCAATTCTGACATGTTCCCTCAAAATCTGCCTCCTGAGACGAACTACGTAGACTGTGGCTTGAAAGATTTTCGAAAGTTCAAAAATCCGATTTAAACAAGCCCCATTAAAAATCCGATTAAACTGCTAAGTTGCCCCATAGCAGAGTAGAAGTTATTTGGTAACTTCACTTCCTCTTCTCGCCATAGAAGTCCAACTTCGTATCTTTCACTGGTGAATCGAGTTGTTTGCTCCAATGTTTTGATTGCTCTCTGTTCGTCTTGAGAATGACCGCTGACATCACAGTTTGAGGAGTTGGATTCCATGTCCCACCATTTACTCAACTGACTTGCTAACTTGTCCTCTGATACTGAGGTTGCTGTTGTAGCAAGAGTAGCCGCTTGCTTCGCTGGTAGAGGACCACTTAAGGCTCATCCTCTTTTCAATTTCCCTGCCAATGGTGTAGTTTTGACGTCTGACTTCTTGAATACCTGAACTTCGTTTACATTGTAGCTCTGATTTGCAAGTTTCTCAGATGTGGGTAGCGATCTTTCAACCCCTGCAGATCTACAATCTGGTCACCCAATTTCAATTTCTCGTAAACATAGAATTGCACTGTCGTCAAAGGTCGAGGCTTCTGGTGCACTGAAACCGCTATCGGCACTATTTCCGTCTTGACATCTTGTGATCCGTGGATTCCTGCTACTGACAAAGACGCTTTTCGGCCTTGCAGCTGCAGTGTAGATACAACTGACTTGTCCACGAATGAGAATGAGTATCCCGTATCTCACATTGCCAGCACGCTCAGGCTGAGGGTCCATTCATTAGTTTTATATACACTACAGGGAGTCCTCCTTGTGTGATCATTGTTGCTACTGCAGTCGTAGCAACCGAGGCACATGATGTAGCCTCCTTCTTTGAGAAGCTGTGCAAAAGTTTGTTGTGTCGTCGTCCACAGTTGGGCAAACTGCAGGTTCTACTTTTGCAATCCTTCGATCGATGGCCAGGTCTCAGGCAATTGAAACACAGTCTGAACTTCTGCACATGTTCTCGTCGTTCATTCCGCTTCACTGATTTGAATTTCTCGCAACTCCAGATTTCGTGCTCTCCATCTTTGAACGGGCATTCTGAATTCTTTGATTTGGTAGAATCATCAGCTTTGGATGCAAAAGTACTAGTTTTCGGTTTCTCACGGTTTTGAAACTTAGGGTTTGTTTGGGCTAACAAGTCTTCATGTATGAAAGCAGTTGATTCTAACCAGTGCTTGAAAACAATCAAGACTGCTGCTAGTAATCGATGGTCCTGTAGATGTCGTAGCCACTGCGCCCTAAGAAAGCTGAGGGGAAAGTTTTCTGGTGGCTGCACTCAGATCTCGTTCCGACTCCAGATCATGCTGAAATCCGAGTCGAGCTAAAACGTTAACTGTGTTTGTGACTACGTTTGCAAAACCAACAATGACATGCACAATGACATCGAAAAATTCTGCCCACTCGGACCACTCCAAAAAGTCTCCTGAGAATTCTGATAGCTTGAGATTTGGTAATCCTCTTGGGTCACCACTCGGTTGGTAAATTACTCGTGGGGTAGCTTGGCTTACTGATGTTTGGTTTTGGCTTTCATCGATCTGTTGCGAGAGTTGTGCTTGGGACTCTGGCTTCTCTGCCTGTTGTGGAACGTTGACAATCCTTGTTGCCGGAAAGTCGTCTTGGTTAACAGCGTCTGTGGTTATGTTACCCAAATTGATTTAGTGATTTCAGGTTTCTTGAGAATACTCGAATCCTGCAGTTGCGTTGTGAAAAGTCCTGTGCCCGGCTGGAACAACGGGTAGTTTTCGGGTAGGCGCTGAAACTTTTGTCACCACTGTCCTGTGTGACATTCTTAGGAGGGTCGATTACAACATTGGGAGATAGGGGTGGACTAGTGCCAGAATGTTGGACCACTGAATTCGCCCAGCATGCAGTTCGTTCTAGATTGCGTCTTGATCCAGCGTTGTCTGCCTGTGATGCAGATGCTCTTGAACTTCCTTTTGTCAGTTCATTTTCCATGCGCTTTTGTTTTTCGTCGGCTTCGGCTTTCTTATTTTCGTTCTCGAGCTTTTGCTCATGCTGTCTCAAACGTAGTTCGCCTTCTTGTTGTTGCAGTTTTAGACGTATTTCATGTTCTTGTTGTTGTAAACGTAACTCTTCTTGCCGACAACGCATTTCCTTTTCCTCACCCTGCTGCTTTAACTCCAACTGCCGCTCTCTTAGTCGTTGCTCTGCATCTTTCGTAGCTTCTAGATTTTCGAGCTCCATTTCGTCAATCTGTTGCCTTCTCGATGATCGCGAATTGGCGACACTGGCTTCTTTTCTGCTTCCATGGGTAGCAGAACGGCTGGAAGAGACCTCGACGTTCTCCTCAGCGTTTTCTATTGCTCCATTTCCTGTATCAATTACGATCTCGTTTGGGTCTTTGTCAACAGCCGATGTGGATGACACTAACGATGTTTCGTTTCCTCAACACTTGCTGTGCCCATACTATTTGATCAGGTCCTGATAGTAACTCCTATTTTTTCTGAACTCCATAAGCTCTTGGGAGTACTTTTCTGGCATTATCATTCGGGTTGATTCTGCGTAGATTTCATCTAGTTTTTCGACTAATCGTTCCACCTGATTACACAATGTCTGTTTTTTGGAGTCGCTTAAGTTTTCAGTTTTTAACTTCTCCTCCAAACCTGTTAGCTCACTCGAAATTGGGTGAGCAGCTTTCACTGTTTTGTACGCTGGAAATGTGTCTTCACATTAACCGACGAATTCTGTGCAAAACCTTTCGATGTCTCGGAGAAATGGTACTTTGTTAACTACCGATCTAAAATCTTCGCTCTTTTCTTCTAACATACGCTTTGTGTCATTGTCGAAAGCTTCTAAATACTTTGGTTTCAATAGTAACCTTTGCTGCTTTCGGTTGGCTTTTAAGTTGTCATACGTCTCGAAGAAGACTCGATATGCACTTTCGGCAGTCATTGTTTTGTGTTAGGTAGCCTTCTAGCTCGATGAGGCGTCTGGAAAAAAATTTGAGTAGGTCAAATAGCTCCTTCTCTAACGTCTTCAGTTGACCACTCGTCTTCCAATCAATTTTTTTCAGTGTCTACTGGGACATTTGCTGGCCATCGTAGAGATTTCGTTCTGGTCCACCAATTTGAACCAAAGATTCGTTGCTGATCGTGTTGTTGTCGATGTCCTAGTCGGCGGACCAAATGTTGCGGCTGCTCAAGAATCTCAGAGGAACCTATATATCACAGCCTGGTTCTCGAGTTTGACGCCGGCCTGGTTCTTCACAGGGGTTGTTAGTCAACCTGAAAATTTTAATTAGAATCGGCTAGTCATTTTCGATTGACTAACAATCTCTTCGAAACAATTAGTCGCACGTATTAAAGGACTGTAACTTTAATTTAGTTGATTGATGTAAAGAAAATCCTTAGTTTTAATCTATGTTCAATCTCGTGCTGAAGTTTGTGAGGCTTCAGCCAGTGTTATTAATGTTGCTAACTTCTCCACAACTAACTTAAAACTCGCAAGGTCTTCAGATCTAGCAAAACTTAGCAAAAAGACTTCAGTTGTTAAAGAATCAAATTTTAGTCAATCTGAGAGCCAACTGCACTGTATAACAGCTTTTAATGGTTCTAAATACAATTCAGTTTCTCTATGGAAACAATTCGGTTAAAGTATTTAATCAAACATTTATCAATTATAACATCATTGCAACTTGTTTCTGATTGGTTAATCAAGAAAATATTTAAGTGATTGTTTACATAGTAAATGTCAAATTAATGCAATATTTACTTTTATTGACATAAGCACAGATGGTTACTACGTGGCTCTAAATGCCTCAAGTGTACGGTATTCGATCTTTAATGATCACCTAAGATATCATAATATCAACAACTTAAGTTTAACATTGAATGACAAAATATCGAAAAATGCCAAATTTGCACCATAAAAGTGCTAATAGCCACACTTGTGGTTGTGATGCAATAACGTTCGTTGGGTTCATGAGTAGCTTAGAGGTAACCCTAACCATGTGAAATAACCTCTGGCTGCTCAGGTTTTCCCTTCCAAAAATCTGGGTGTGTACAAAATTTCGGTCCCAACTTCTAAAAATTTTCAGGTTGGTCCATTTTTGAGTTTGAAATTTTCCAGTTTCAAAAGTTGTTTCTTGCTGTCTGATGGCTTTTGTAGCTGATTTGAAGTGGCGCCAACAATAAATGTTGCTAAATTTCCATTCCCGAAAAACTGAGGGACTGTTTCCGACGCTAGCGTGATTTTTCGTTTTTTTTTGTATATATTGTTCGTTTAAATCTTTTCGAACAAGCCAACTCACATGTCACATTTATACTTTGTGTCAACTCCCGCCCCGGTATTCGTATCGCGTGTTTAATTTCGGTTTTTGTTGCCTCATGTGCTATGCCTCCACAGTGATCAATTGTCCAGTATTGATTCGCCAATTAAAAAGCTTTGACGAAACACAGCAGACGCTAACGTGAGTCAAATTTTTGGTGCTCTATCATCTTCAAGAAGGGAACATTACGGCAAGTATGCATTAAAAAAAGTGGGGATTTCATTTTGACTATTTTTCGACAATGGTATATCTTTTTTTTCGGTATTTGAGGCTTTTTGTTTCCCTACCCCAAGTGCTTCGAGAGTTTCGTTTGGAATATTTGCAAACCAACCTCCACGGTACTGATTTTTCAACCATTTATTTTGATTTGTTTTAAGTGCCTCGATAAAAGTTTTCCAATTACTCTTGCATCTGAAAAACCTAAAAACAAACACGAATAATGTTTAAAAAGAAGGATACGCATAAAAGTTTTCAGATACTGTTACGCAATGATTGCCCGGGCTCACAAAAGACTCTAATTTATCTCTGCCCCATTCGCTGTTCTCTTTTGATTGACGATGCGCGAACTTTGTGCTATTGATAAAGGTGCAAAATTCCAATTCGACAGAATTCAATTCGTCTGGGACAACGTATTATCAAATCAATCGCTATGAGGCAACGTATTCAGTATTGGTGAGATCGACGAAGTACAAGAACAAAGCAAAATTTAAGTTGATTCAAGTAACAAGCGACACTCAGACGGCAAAGTTTTTTCGATACACTTTTGCTGGTTCTTTGTCAAAATCAGTTCATAATCGGTCAACAATTTCCTAGAAAACTGAAAAAACCAAAAAACCACCAAAATTGGTACATATTGTGGTCATATTTACTTAAAATTAGGCAAACAAGTTTTTTCAGAGCTTTCTTCATATATATGTTCGCATTTTACTCCTATTAAAGACTCGATTGTGATTAGATGATATTCTCCCTCGGTAGGCGTCTGCCACTTAGAGCATCGGTTACGCGTCGGTACGTACTCTAAGATCCACTAGGTACATATCGCAGTAGCGTTCCACTGCGCACGAGAGTACCGTTCACGATGGTCAAAGTCATTATCAGGAAAAAGCAACGGGATACCGGTAGAATATTCTCCGAAAACAAAGTGGTTAGGCGTAACAGCATTTAGATAGTGAGTGTCAGCGCTTAACGGACGGCGTAAATAGGATTAATAAATTGTTCACACTTTGCAAATAATGAATTTTAGGTTAAGAACAGGGGGTTTTTCTTGTTTACAAAATTTCCACCATTTTTTATGCTTGAATGACAATCGTAGCAGCTGCACAAACCATATCAGTTAAGCAAATAGTTTTTTTTAGACTGCGCTAGTTGTTTTCAAAAGTACTTCAAATTTTCAAGGGCGTTTTATGAAGCAAACAAGTTTATGTTAATTGTGCAATCAATCAGAATTTGGGTGAAAGAAGTGGTTTTGCACTCTATTACTTTAACTTTAAAGTAAATGGTTTGATAAAATTTTTAATCAGACACGTCTTGTTTATTGACTTGATTTGACAATTGTCCAGTTGTCTTCTTTGACAATTGTCTAATTGTCTTGTTTAGTGACTTGACTATTGATTTCTGTGCTAACTAAATCGTAATTGATAATGCAAGCGTAGATTTGTTGTTTCATATCAACTTTAAATGTCTACTGTTTTTCAAAACGATCGTCTCCATGCTTTTCGGTAGTGTTGGGTTTTACCGTTCAAACAAAATGAAGTGAAGATGAGATTGATGCGATCTGAAGACCAGCTGATAACAATTACTTTACTTAAATTAAAACTAAACTTAAAAATTAGAAGAAATTAAAAGCCAATTAGTCTAATTCTAAATTTGAAAACGAACGATTTCGCTATAACTAACATCGTCAGGCTATCAACTTTACTCTGAGTGTTTTCAACGAAAATGGAAATATATCTACAACCATTACAAAGTTTTTGAGTTTTTGGTCCAATTGTTTAAATCGAACTCCTTGAACTTTCGAAAATCATTGATTTTAAACTTTCGAAAAATGTCGTTAAATTTTTTCCATTCCCGAAAAACTGAGGGAATGTTTTCCAACGCTAGCGTAATTTTTCGCTGTTTTGTATATATTGTTCGTTAAAATCTTTTCAAACAAGCCAACTTGCATGTCAGACATACACTTAGTGTCAACTCCCGCCCCGGTATTCGTCTCGCGTGTTTAATTTCGGTTTTTGTTGCCTCATGTGCTATGCCTCTACAGTGATCAATTGTCCAGTATTGATTCGCCAATTAAAAGTCTTTGATGAAATACAGCAGTCGTTAACGTGCTACCCGACTGCTGAGTCAAATTTTTGGTGCTCTGTCATCTTCAAGAAGGGAACATTACGTCAAGTATGAACAACATAGTTTGATTCACATCCACTATAAGAAACTAGATAAGCCACTTGAGATTTCAAATTTTTATCGAAACTCGACTTAAGCCGAGTCAAGTAAGTTTTCAATTTCCTAGTCGTAAAAATATTACACCGAGATATCTTTGTGGTTTATCTTTCAATAGCACGCCTAAATTGCATTTGTATTGCATGAAAGAAGTTTCATTTCGACTATTTTTCGCCAATGATGCATCTTTTTTTTCGATATTTGAGGCTTTTTGTTTTCCTACCCCAAGTGCTTCGAGAGTTTCGTTTGCAATATTTGCAAACCAACCTTCACGGTACTGATTTTTCAACCATTTATTTTGATTTGTTTTAAGTGCCTCGATAAAAGTTTTCCAATTACTCTTGCATCTGAAAAACCTAAAAACAAACACGAATAATGTTTAAAAAGAAGAATACGCATAAAAGGTTTCAGATACTGTTACGCAATGATTGCCCGGGCTCACAAAAGACTCTAATTTATCTCTGCCCCATTCACTATTCTCTTTCGTTTGACGATGCGCGAAATTTGTGCTATTGATAAAGGTGGAAAACACCAATTGGACAGATTAAATTCGTGTGGAATAACGTATTATCAAATCAGTTGCCATAAAGCAACGTATTCAGTATTGTTGAGATCGACGAAGTTCAAGAACAAAGCAAAATTTAAGCTGAACGTCCCAGTAACAAGCGACAATTCGACGGCACAGTTTTTTTGATACACTTTTACTGGTTCTTCGTCTAATGTCAATGACGTCGAAATCAGTTCATAATCGGTCAACAATTGTCTAGATAACCGGAAAAAAATAAACCAAAAACCACCAAAATTAGTACATATTGTGGTCATATTTACATAAAATTAATTCAAACGAGCTTTTCAGAGCTTTCTTCATATATATGAACGCATTTTACTCCTATTAAAAACTCGATTGTGATTAGATGACATTCTCCCTCGCTTGTTTAGTTAACGTGGTGCTCGGCAGGCGTCTGCCACGTAGAGCTTCGGTTACGCGTCGGTACGTACTCTATGATCCAATGGGTACATATCGCAGTACCTTTCCACTGCGCACGAGAGTACCGTTTACGATGGTCAAATTCATAATTAGGAAAAAGCAACGGGATACCGGTAGAAAATAATCCTAAAATAAATGGCATAGACGTAACAGCATTCAGATCGTGAGGATAAGCGCTAAACGGACAGCGTAATTAAGATTATTAAATCGAACTAAGATAATGCTTTACAAGACAAAGGTGACTGTGCAACACCTCATTCGTGGGGCGACTTGTGCAAAGAATACTATACAACACGCGCAAGAAACTTCGTACCAAACTCTCGGATTGAACCATGATGTGGTGCGCGGGGCTTGAAGCCAAACTTTATTCCTTTGAGAGAGCCTCAGCTTCAATGAAGCTGATGTTCAGACAAAATTATGACAGGCATACCCTTACTTGGCAAAAACTGCTCAACTCCCATCACAGGAAAACTGATGAAAGAAGGTCCCTTCTTTTAGTTTCAAGGGACTCAGTAGGGTCAGTAATGCTAGCGTCGAGAATGCGGCAGACAAACTTGAGGTCGTTAAGAAATTCAGAACTTCGACCCAAGTGCTTAGTTGCCAAAATTTAGCAGACATTCCATGCATGCCAGCGTCAGCTGAATTAACCTTAGTTTTGACTTGGTTCCATTGGTCAACAATGGTCTGCTCCAAAACTTCGCAAAAGCGATTTGCCACGAGAATTGGTTGCTTTTCGCTAGAGTATCGACTGTAGGGCAGTAGTGCTGTCGGTCCATGTTGTCCTTTAGCACGGCAGATGTCAGTTAAGAGCAGTCGATAACCGACAGTAAACGATACGACAATAACAATGTGGTCAAAGACCTACGAAACGCGACTTAGGACGACGCGCCGCGTGATTGAGTTGGGCGCAGCTTCTACGCCTAGCCAAAGCTCAGGTGCCATTAGTTTCGTCCCACTTTAGGACATGCACGTGCGATGAATCTTCCTGGAATGAAGCATTAACAATTGGCTCAGTAGATTGAGATGATCCATCAATTCGACAAGCCAGATTTGGAAAATGGCTTAAAAACTTAGTAAGCTTGAACTCACCGAGATGGTTAAGATGTACCAATTCATTCGATCTGTTGATGGCTTTCTCAGGATACTTTACTGTGTCAAACCAATTGTCCATGTAGAAATTTTATGTTAACTGTGCAACTAATCAGAATTTGGGTGAAAGACGTAATTTGGCACTCTATTATTTTAATTGTAAAGAAAATGGTATGTTAAAAATTTTTATCAAATAAGTCTTACCTCAATCGATGAAACGTGCTTACTAAACCTTAATTGATAATACAAGCATTGATTTGTTGTTCTATTTAAACTTTCATTTGTCTACTGATTTTCAAAACGATCGTCTCGATGCTTTTCGGTAGTTTGTTTCAAAATACAAACAAAATGAAGTTAAGATGAGGCTGAGGTGATCTGACGTTTAGCTGTTAACAAGTAATTTACTTTAACCAAAATCATTTCAAAAAATTAAAAGAAATTAAAAGCCAATTCGACTAAGTCTAAATTTAAAAACGAACGCTCTCGCTAAAACTACTATTGTCAGGCTATCGATTTTACTCTATGAGTGTTGTCAACTAAAATGGAAATATATAAGCAATCATTACGAAGATTAAATTTTTGAGTTCTTGGAGTTGATCCGCTTGTTTAAATCGGATTTTTGAACTTTCGAAAATCTTTGACTTTCAATTTTTGAAACAAGTTGCTAAATTTTATCCATTTCTGAAATCTTGAGTGACTGTTTTCCAACATTAGCGTCAATTTTCGCTTTTTTTGCATATATTTTTCGTAGGTTTGTTTAAATCTTTCCGAGCAAGCCAACTCAAATTACTTTTACGTCGAGTGTTGGCTCTCACCCCGCTAATCGTCTCAAGTGTTCAATTTCGGTTTACGTTGCGTTATGTGCAATGCTTCCAAGGTTAACAATTTTTCAGTCTCTTTGTACTGATCATTGATACGCCACCTAAAAGTATTTGACGAACCACAGCAGCCGCTAACGTGCTGCCCGACCACTGAGTCAAGTTTCCGAAGCTCTGTCATCCTCATGGCAATTTAAAAGAAAGTCTGACCGACATAAGTGGAGTCACATCCACTGCAAGAAATTTCATAAACCAAGTGAAATTTCAGTTTTTCATCCAAACTCGACCTAAGCAAAAGCAAGCAAAATTTCATTTTGCTAGGCGTAAAAATAATATTAAATCGAGATATTTTTGTTGTTTATCTTTCAATCGCACGCTTCAATTGCGTCTGTATTGCATTAAAAAAACTTTAAAGCCTTTTTCACGGTATTTGAGGCTATCTATTTCCCTGCCACAAGTGTTTCGAGAGTTTAACTTACAATTTTTGCCGTCCAACTTTCAAGGTACTGATAATTCAACCATATATACTGACTTGTTTTAAGTGCGTTGTCAAAAAGTTTTTCAATTACTCGTGCAACGGAAAAACTAAAGCACAATGCCTTGCACTTTAATTTTCTTGTGTTACATCGGGGCACAACTACGAAAGTTTTAAATTGTAGACATATCAGTTGGGTACAATGCCATCTCTATGAAATTTTATCACTGCTAACACAAATATTCATGACAAAAAAAGACAGTTTGCAGTTAGCATGTACATTTTCTAATGTAAACTGAAGGTTTCTTTTGCAATGCATTTCATTTTTCAAGAAAACCTTAAAAACTTCTATTCATCTAAATCTACTGTACAAGCCTTCTCATTGACTGACTGGAACTCAATTGATCTGCACGAGCCAAGCACATACCAAAATTTTTCTCTGAACAAAATAGGTGAACATGGACGGTTGAATTTCTTGAACAGATATGCAAATAGGGAGCCAAAACTAATCAATTCGAAGCACTAAAATTTTGTAATTGGTCCATGAGCATTTTTGGCTCCCAAAAGGCAAACCAACAGGAAGATGGCAGATTAACTTGAGCAAACGTTACAGGTTAAAGGCATCCTTTCGTTAACTAAGTCACTTAATGAATAATTAAATTTAATATGAAACTAATCAGCTCAGTAAAAAAAGCCATATGACGAAAAAAGCCATATTGTTGTTGAGCCATATGATGCATTTACAACATAAAACGTTACCTCAAAAAGCATATTTAGTAACTGTCTGTTCAGTTGCTGAAGAATTTAGTGCTGAAAAATTTATTAGAATATTTAAAACTCTCGCTGAGAACACTAAGCATGAGACTCGTGGCATTAGATCTCCTAATAAGAATCATTAGTCACTCTTTTCAAATTTTGTCTTTTTTAAGAAACAAACTCGAGGTATGCATACAATCGGTACATATGGTGGTCATATTTACTTATAATTAGGTTGATAAAACTTTTTCAGAGTTTTCTACAAATATAAGAACGCACTTTACTCCTATTAAATACTTGATTGTGATGGGATGATATTCTCGCTTATTTACTTAAAGTTGTGCTCGGCAGCCGTCTGCCACATAGAACCTCGGTTACGCGTCGGTACGTACTCTCTGATCCAATGGAACATATCGCATTAGCGTACCACTGCGCACGAGCGTACCGGTTCCGAAGGTAAAATTCATTATTACGAAAAAGCGACGGGTTACCGTTGGGATATTCTCCTAGTAGAAATTAGTTAAGCATAACAGCAAGCAGATCGTGAGGATCATCACTAACTGGACAGTGTAGTTATGATCAATAAAACAATTTAGGATTATGCTTCACAAGACAAAGTTTGGTGTGCAACACCTCATCCTTGAGTCGATACATGCGAAGAATAGTATACAAAGAAGGTTCAAAAATGCTAACATTGAGGTTGCGGTAACTGGCATGTTTCAGTTAAAAAAATTGGAAAAAGTATGCGGCCATGAGCAATACTATTGATAATAAGTAAACTTAACAAACGGGAATAACTACGGAAGGGGGGTTTTCTGATTTAGCCAGAGATACATTGTCTTCAAAAATAACTGCTTTGTTGACGATAAAATTGATGTTATTCATGAACTTTTTGTTCCGTGCGAACAGAAAACTTGAGATCATTAAGAAATGTGGAATTTTGACCCAACTGCTTAGATGCCCAACTTAAGCAGACATTCCGTGCATGCCAGCGTCAGCTGAATTATTCTCAGTTGTGACGTTGTTCCATTGGTCAACGATGGTATACTCCAAAAATCTGCAAACGCGGTTTGCCATGAGAATTGGTTGTTTTTCATTACAATATCGACTGTAGGACAGTTGTGCTGTCGGTCCACGTTGTCCTGTAACACGGCAGATGTCAGTTAAGAGCAGTCGAGCACCAACAGAAAACGGTGCGACAACACCAATGGGTCAAAGACCTACGAAACGATACTTAGGACAAAGCGCCGCGTGAGTGACTGGGTAATAGCGCAGCTTTACCCATACTAACAGCTAAGTTGTCATTAGTGTCGTCTTACTCTAGGCCAACCACGTGCGATGAACCTTCCTGTCATGAAGCAATGACCTTTGGCTCAAAGATATAGGTGATCCATCAGTCTGACGAGTCAGATTTGGCTCATTGCTTACAAGCTTATTAAGCTTGAACTCACCGAGATGGAGAAGATGTACCAATTTTTTCGATCTACTGATGGCTTTCTCAGGACACTACTCAGTAAAAAAACTGTCCCTGTAAGTTTTCAAGCATGGCTTTTGCAACATTAGGGTAAAAGTTCCCATTTCCCTCGCAGTGCGTTGTGCATAATGGTGCAGGTCGGCAACTGTTTGGCCCCGAAATTATGGCTAGTATAATTGTACACTACAACGTAACTTGTCGGGTCCTCCCGCCCCAAAAAATGAAATGTTGTTTGATCCGATGTAGAAACATTCCCTCGCTAACATGTAACAACAGTAAGCCAACATGTGAAAACATTCCCTCGGTGTCAACGGAAGCGGCGTATGGCTGTTTTCGGAAGCGGAGAAATACATAAATGAGGTTTTGAAGCAGATCAAGGCCAGCGAGCAAGGAGTTTTTCAACGAGACACCGTGACATTTTGCTGATCCATTGAGCACCCGACGCAACTTCACCAGCATGTTTGGCTTTAAAACCGGATGATGAGGCAGGTACAACTTTTTATCACGCTGGTTCTCCGCCTAGTGAGCGTCCGGTACCTCGAACACGTTCCCTTTATTTAGATCTTGCTTAATGGTTCTACTATACATTTCCTTTAGATATCCATCCCTGGCCAATCGCTTTTCAAAAGACTTGAATTGCACAAGGGAGGAGAACTAATTATTTCAGAGCTGGGTGTTGTCTGCCGCCCACAACGTTCGGAAGTCGTATCTCAGTCCATTGTGATCGGTGGAATTCTCAAGTATTTCGCGAGCCCTAGCATATGCTGCAGATCATGGGTTGACCTCCTCGTTTGACCCAAAATATTCAATGTACCATTACTGTATTTGACTTGCTAACTCAATTTCATGTTCTATCTTGGCCTTGAAGCACGTTGAGATTAAACACCCGACCTTAACAGTAACAGACCACTCAAGACCCAACCTGTGGGTAAGCGAACGGCAACGAATGAACGCTGCTCATCGGTAGAGAAGTATTATAGCGGACGGATGGCATGATTGACATCCTGTCCGAGTATCACCTCAAAATTTTGGAGGAATAAGTCACAGGATCAATGACGGCTAAGTGCGTGTATGATTCCTGAAGGGGTTGATGGTAAATGGTTCAAAGTTCTGATGTTTCAAAGTCAATACGACAACCCTAGTATCAATGAGTTCCTCCGTATTTGTACTCTTGGTAGTTAGTTTCAGTGCTCTACCGTGCAAACCGAGTCTAACTGCGAGACTACCAGCCACACAAGAGATACTGCAGGCCGCATCACAAAAAACTAACGACTTCGTATCTCAACCGGAAAAATTGACCAGCTGCAATTCAGTCACCTAGAAGGGTCGCTTAGCGTCAGCAACAGGTGACAACGTCTGCCCGGCATTTTCTTGGCTGTGGACACGTGTGCTTGTCACTTAAGCACAAAAAACGAAGTCTATTACCAACACCCAAATTAGCTGGCTGAGTTGGAGTCTTTTCTTCTCGCATAAGCAATGGTTACACTTGCACTCAGCGATCATAGGAGGTTGCGGCAGAAGTGTGCACTTGCTTCTTTGTTTCCTTTCCTTGAGTACCTGATGCAAAAACTATTAACGTTCTGCGAACACTGTTTTATCTTGGTCACCGAAGTGTTTTTATTTTCAGTTTTGGCCTTGCTTGCGTTGGGATTCAAAAGAACTTTTGCCTCAGCCCTTTCTTTCAGCCAATCGTTGAACTCGAAGAGAGTTGCCTTGAGCCAGTGCTTTTCAATCGCAAAGAGTGAACAAGACCCTTGCATGTCTGGTGGTAAATTTTGTACCGCTTGGTTAAGTAGGGAAGCGCTCTTCAAGTCAGCGTCATATGAGTGACCTGAAAACCCCAACAATGCTATATATTGCTGCAGAGTAGTTAATGATGCTATCATTGTTTCGCATTTAAAGAGGCGAAAAGTTGCCTAGATTATCCAAGTGAACACTTACGACTGCCTCTGGCTGGCCAAATTTACTTTCTAAAGTCCTTAGTTGCCACCTAAACCGCCGTAAGCAAACGCGGCGTTTACAATCTTGGCTCTACCATTGATGAGAAATCAAAGTATGTCATGTTGACGTCATTAGTGAGCGACTGTGAGGCAATCGCGCTTTTGAAATGGCCCTACCACTCACGGCAGTAATGGGTCACCATGAAACTGTGCAAGTTTCCACTCGGGCAAAAGTTCGTTCTTCTTGCTTGTCATCGCATCAGCAAATTCCATAATCAATGACGCATTGTATTGTATCGGAGGGCGGAGGCAAATAATTGAGTACTAATCCAATTCATCGCAGTGGGCCCAACCGTGTGTTGGCTGATGGACCGTGTTTTGACTGAGTTTCGAAACCAGATGCAACATTACTGGCGTTTGAGATCGGGTTTTTATGTTGTATGCGGGATGGAGACTGCATATCAATCACAGGAGGGGTATTTTAGTGACTTGTGGTGGGACATCAGCGATTCATGGAGCAACAAGTGATTTGCCGATTTATTTGGCGGCACACTATTCACAGTTGTAGTACATTGGTTGGCTATCGCATGTCTTTGCTATGGAAAACGGCAAAGACTCACAATTGGCACAAATTTTTGGCTAATATTGGGCATATTCAGGGCAGGAGGATCAAGGTAGCGTACGACTTTGTGCAGGTGATTAGAATAAATAGTGAGTGACGGTTTAAATCGGTGTTTGGGCAGCAATGGGGAGTTGAGTTTACCTTTTTGCTGTTTTGAAAACTGTAATAGACGGGAGGATGATTAACCAAAGGGCGAGTTCCAAATTGTGCGTGCTGTTGGATGCTTGATCTTGGAGGAGGCTGAGGCAGATCTTAATATCTGTTGCGGGGCTGGGACATTTATAGTCCGAAAGAGAGGAGGAGCGGCGTTTGGGGCTCGTGGAACAAAATTTAATTGTTTTTGGGGGCATATGCGTTGTACCAAAATGTTTTCAGTCAGGCATGATGTTTCAAGTCCCCTGGATTCAGAATTTCAAATTCATGCGCCTGAAGAGATGTAAACAGTGGTTTTGGTCTACTAGGGGTCAGAATGGCTGTAGTAAAACAGGCTGTTGAAACGGTATTGAAGAAACTCCTGAGGCATGAACAGAATGCGGGTGTTGTCTGCGGTTCCTTGATAAGTTATACTTGGAAAAGCTACGCCATGTTTGTCTGTTTGATACATAATCGTCCATAGTAGCGCATGGTACAGGGCCTGTTCATTAGCAGCAGCAAAGTATTCTCAGATGGGCATAGTAAAAGTCGAGTTAATTAATGTCTCATTGCTTAGAAGGTAATTGCCTCGACAGTTTTTTGGATGAGTGCCTTAAAATTTCAGTGTTCGGATCTTCCACTGTTTGACCATCGTTGTGGCCAAAGCATTCTTGAAGGTCATTAGTTCACCAATTTTTCCTCCTTCTTAAAACTTAAATCAAATTAGGTGTTGACCCAATCCTTGAAAATTTTTCACTTTCATCACTCCTAGTAATCGCAGTAGTTTCTGTTCTTTAGAAACAACAACCAGCAACACAAACTATTAAAGAAATTCCTCTGCCAATAGCTTTCTGTTTCTTTCGTCCAATTCATCTATTTCCATTTGCTTTTTATTTGTAGCGAGGCGAATTGCTGCTTCATTCTATCTTTCAATCTCCTCGCGCCTCAACAGGGATTTGCGTAATCATGATTACGTTGATAAGGATGTTTTTGACAAGGCCATCAATGAGGAAACTCTAGAACAGTGAGGAAACTCTAGAAACTCTAAAATTCTCCTACTTTATTGTCAGCAGAATTGATGTAATTTCGTGCTGAAAAGAGAATCTTGTCGTTCCTAGATGTGATTGCCTGCAAGCGAGACCCCATTGAAGGAATAAGTGGGCCTGGAACCTGTTTTTCCAGCAAAAGCAATCAAGTCCTCATTTTTGTCTACAACAGTCAGAGGGTTTGCTCAATTTTTGTTACTAGTCGCTCAACTTTCACTCTCTTACTTTGACTATCTATACAAGGAAGGATATCTTCAAATATAGCGTGAAATTCAGCTTCACGATTTGATCTGGCAGCTCACAACTATTTGACGTTTTTATCAAGACTAAGGGACATTAGGGTGTTATTGAATCGACAAATTAGCAAAACTACCACTGCACTGTTGCGTTAAAAGCACACGCGAAGGGCACCAAAACACCACACCATAGACATTCTGTAAAACAAATTGCCTCAAGAGCAGAAAAGATTGTCGAGCACACAGTCAGGCGCTGATAGCTATACCCGCAACACATCAAGAGAAAGAAGAACGGGAAGACGAGCGAGCGACGCGTAACAGATTGGAATGGGCGGGAGTCAAGCAACGCGCGACGCAACGGAACCGAAATGAGCGGGAAGTCGCGCAAGCCGTTCATGACACAACGGCGCGTGACTGAGCGAGCAGCGGGTGATGGACAAGAAACGGGAAAAGTACCCATCCAAACGGGTACAAAATAACACAAAATTACAAGCAGTTACTTGTGCGTTAACTGTGTCACACCCTAGAAAGACTTGAGGGGATGTTAACTGAAGGACAAAATAGCAACGGAAAACGGGACGTGATAGCAAAAAGATGTATACAATTTACTGCAATGTTCTAGAGAACTTAAAAAGTGGCGAATGTCACAAAGTTTACCAGCCGTAACTCGTGAGTTAAAAAACTCACACTCTAGAAAAACTGAGACCCTAAACAACCAATCAGTGTCCTATCGATATGAAACAAACTACAGCAAAGGTTTATAAAAAGCAACATTGTGTTTGTAGATTAGGGCAGTTTGAAAACTCCAGAGACAATGTAGCCGTAACCCTAGAATAAACCTAAGTCACACCATAAATGGCAACAGAAACAAAAAACTACTAATAATGATACAATTACTCAAAAACATAGAGCAGCAAAAATTAATATGCTACAACAGGAGAGCCACTAAACATGTAAAGTTGAAAAAGCCAATAAACGATCCAGTCATAACTCGTAAGTCAAATAAGCCACGCCCTAGAAAACCACAACACGAGAACAACCAACCAGCATATTAGCAAAATCAACATACTGCCACACAAAAGCAACATGTTTCACCACATACTAACCTACATGAAATCCAAAAAAGTAGGCAGAGAAAAACGAAAAAGGAGGTTTTGAGATAACGACGTTTTTGAGAAAAACCGAACGCGGAGAACTGAAATGTTTAAGGACGAAAAACAAGCAGACGGTACGATATTGAAACTAGCGACAACAAAAATTTGACAATGTGAATTTTTTGTACACCCGACGTTGTGGTTCTTTTTTCAAATTTGCTGTGTATTGAATACCAATCAATTGACAAACCACAAACTTTTGACAAATGTGTCAAAACTTTGCTTTATCCGTGATATGTCAAAAATTGGTGATATCCACATATTTTAACCAAGCAACATATAATCTAAACGTCCAAGTAACCAGCTGGACTAAGACTGCAAAGTTTTTTGATACTCTTATACTGGTTCTTTATCCGTCAAAATCTTTCAACGTCAAAAAATCAGTTGATAATCGGTCAACAATCATCCAGAAAACCTAAATATATTTAATCAAAAACCACCAAAATTGGTACAAACTATGGTTGTGTTTAAAACTAGGCTAACCGAACTTTTTTGGAGCTTTTTATGTGCATTAGAATGTTTTTCATTCTTATTAAATACTCGATAACGAATGGATATTCCCGCATATTTACTCCGTAACAACTATGCACAGACCCGAACGAGACGTCTTGTTAGATACCTTGTATATCTGCGTCTATATCAAGCAGTGTGATAAAATCACTTTTTCAACTGTTTTTTTTTCTATTCTTTTATTTCATACATAAGTTGCTGAAGTTGATAATTTACTATAGTAACCAATGTTTCTAGCCTAAATCTAGTTTCCTAGCCTCGTTTGTGTTGCGCTTGGTTTTGAATTGCTGCTAATTCTTCGAAGAGATTTTTGCTCCTTTTTTTAATCAAAAACTTCGATACCTCGTAAAATAAAGAGCTAGTGGGGTCAAACTTTTAGTGCAAAATCAAGATATAAACTTGGAATTCCTGCGACATGCAGCTGAGGACTCATCTTTTTGGTCAGCCGAATTCCAGAAAAAGTTTTAAAATTTTATTATGCAAAAAATAAATTTTACAATATTTTTTGAATTTTGTATTAAATTTAGGCTTTGAGCATCAATTGGTGTTACTCGTTTTGACGCCACTGGATATTACAGTTTCACAGCACCATAGTTATTGAAATAACGCTCAATTTTTCTTTTTAACAGATTGATCCAGAATCTCAAATACTTCGAGTCTTGTTTGTCTTTTCTGCTTAAAGGGAAATATGGGCACCTATCAGTGGAATAATTTTTGGAATAAACTTCAATGGTTCATATAAAAGTAATTCGTTCGTATATTGTTGAAACTTTGATTTCAAAAAGCATTACATGACCGCGAGACTTTCTGAAATATATCTCTTATATCTTTGTTACTAAAAGTTACAGCTGTTATATTGGTATCATCCGCAAACAGCATCATTTCACCTGAAGTGCATGCCAATGGAGGCTCGGTAATATAAACGAGGAAAAATTTTTTCGCCAATGAGATAAAGACACCATTTGCCAACACTTTGGGATCTATAGTATTGCTAGGTAGGTAAGTAACCAATTATTGATCTAAATCGTTAGTTGTCAAGTTTCTGTAAGTGTGTTTTAGGCTCTAATATGTAAAAATGTATCGATATTCAGCTGGAAAACATGAATCGTTTTTTAAAAATGTGAAAATCATTTCAGTTATTTCAACTAACGCATCATTGGTGTAATTAGTGCTTGTGTCTGAATTCTAGTTTTTTGATATACGAACCAGAAATGTTCGCTGCACACAAATTGAGCAGCGAGATAGACCGATAATTTTTTTGCTGAAGATTATTTTTGACTTTTCCTGGGTCGATTTAGTTGGAGCTCGAATTTGGATAGTCTCTACTGCGCTTCACTTGGCTTTTTAGACGATTGTCAAACCACTGTTGGCATTCTTTTGGTACATTTTAGCATTTTTTTTACAGAAATTAACAAGTTCACTAATGAACAACCCAGAAAATTGGTTAAGGTCGGCTCGCTTACAATTTGTATTTCATTGTAGACTTTGCTTAATTTATTAAGTTAATTCTTAAGCTTTCGAGATTATTACTTACAAGACCATGTTTCCTAGAAAAAGATGTATCTCTCAGCTGAAACGTCTTATCACGAGAAGTGTATTTTGTCTTCCATTTCCGCCATATTGGAGGATGATCAGACACGTTTTCATTTTCCAAGAGTTCAAAACTGGATTTTCAATTATCAAAGCAGCTGCTTGTTTTGTGAGTTATTCTGGTTGTCTGTTAAGCTTCCAGTGGAAGCCATTTGAGCTTACAACAATCCAATAATCGTTATCGTATCTTTCAGGCTGTTGATATTCAAATCGCCGCAAACTAAAAAAAAGTATGACTTGACGTAATGTAGTCAAAACTTTTATCAAGGGATTTAATAGATTCCATTATGCAAGTTCTAGGTTTATTGTAAACTGCACAAACTTTGGATTAATATTATTCTAGTTCTACTTCAAGAGCTATACTTTCGTCAAAGTCATCATATTATTCGTTTAGGATAGTACAGTTATTTTAACTGTACTGAATCATAACACATCCAAAAGAGTCGACTAATTTTGTAACAAGATGAGCATAACCATCTATAAGATAGCTTTTAAAATTATCGACATAAATCGGCCAGGTTTCAGTTAGGCATATTACTTCTGTTGGAGACTTCTGTTGCTGAGTTTTTAAAGAGCGAATGTTGAGATGTAGCACACTCAATGACTTATCCAAGCATTCCAGATTATTTTTAGGCAAATTGGTCAGTTCGAATGTTCAATCCTTGTCATTAAAATAAGCATCAGTATCAGAGGGTTTAACTTCGGCAACCTTATTATTCGTCACAGCATTTGCTAAAGCAGGGATCAATGTATCGAAGGGAGCAGATGTTTTTGACTCGATCTTGAGGCCATATTTTCTGCTGCTGCTGAGCTTTCACTAAAACAATGTGAAAGTTTGTTTTCCGTTCGTAGGTAAAGCTATAATAGATTAGCTCCAAACACTTTAGTATAGAACGAATCAAATGCATTTTTGCAGTCATGCACAAAGACCAGCGACAGCAATCAAAACCTGAACGACTGCAACACCGACACAGATCTATGTCAAAAGCATCTTCGTGTGCTTTCACGAATTCAAGCACTACCCCGGTTAGTGGCTCCCCGAATCCCTCAAGGAGGGGTTCCTTCAATCTGGACAGTCTCGGCAGTCCCATGAGCCAACGGAAACTAAACAACACCGCGTCTCGTACAAGGTAATGAGCAAAATATCAGCATAGAGCATTAAAGCACAAAGTGAACGAGAACAAACTAAACATAAACTGACCACATTGAGGACGAATTGCTCTCGAACGACTAGCGAGGCCAGAAAAACTTTCATGGTGCAAAAACTTCTCTAAGACGGGGTTCCAACACCCAACCTCTCGTTTGAAAGTCAGTGGCATTACCCACTACGCTGCATGGATGCTAAGAACGATCTTCTCTCATAATCGCTTTTATTTTAGCAACAGTCTTAATTTATGAATTCGAGCAATTCAAATCACTAAAAAATCAAAAAGTATGTAGAGAAAAAGTCAATCAAAAAGTGAAATCGAAAGACGAAAATGGTCAAGAAAAATTTTGCATAAAAAGACATGCGGTTTTAATAATTGCTTCACACTTCGTTCGAGAGCAATTGAAAATTAAACCAGTGTCCACAAAAATTTTCACCGGAACTCATTTAAAAATGAGTTATCAGAACTCCCCGTCGTTACTTCGCGTGATATTAGCAAATCCAACTTCAGAAAAAGAAAAAAAGTTGTTTGATTTTTTTCCCACTCAATAGACGCTCAGTCGCTAAGCAAACATGGAAAAAACTACTTTGATAAATTTTAGTGCAATGCTAACCCTTTTGACAATTTTCAGCGGGTCGGAACCAAATGTTGAGGCAATACCTCTAAACCTTAACTAAATTAATTTACTCGAAAAGAACTAAAATCAAAACATCGCAGAAAAATGCAAACCACCCAAACTACCCCATGCTTTGTTAGAATGAAATTAGCGGCCTCGTTTAATGTACTTCAAATACATAACGGTGAGCCTGTGCATTTTTTAGCATGCAGAGTGGACATAACCAAGACAGACGACTCTCCATGAACAACCTGTTACCTCCCCTGGACTCAAGTCTGGCACATATATCACGCAGCAACGCCAGCCTACGCAGTTTAGACACATCCCCAGTGACACACAATCGCAAGAAATTGCTATCTCCAAGCAAACCTAAAGAACATGACGTAAAACTTTATGTGCCAAGTTTTGGCAGATAATGATAATATATATCACTTTACTAAGACAATCAACTTTTGACACAATACTATGACAAAATAATTGAAAATTAACACTCAACTTTTTTGGTAAAGGTTCAGTCACAATTCAAACGTTTACTTGATATATAATCGAAGACAAACATCTTTCAAGAAAATTAAAATTTGATCAATTCCAAAATACCCAATAAAAAATTTGATTCCTTATGATCTTTGCGGCCAACAGTCCACTCACAAAAAAGTTTTGATTTTTATCTAGCATACTTATTTTTAATCTAAAACCTACTCGTGTCTCATCGCATTTCTGGTTTGATGGTAAATTCACACTTACTTACTATTTTTGTGTCGTAAGTGCAAATGTACGTTCAAACGTAAAAAAAATTGCTCGAATGGTCATTATTCGCAAAATTGTTCCAGAAAAAAACTACAAATTACTAGGCAAGACTTCCAGCAAAATATGCCTTCCATAACTTCAAATGAAAGCGGAGGATATTCTGAGAACACACTCAAAAAAGCATTTTTTGTTGTTTTGGTCAAAAAGTAAGTTCCGTAATGAGCGTTTGCACATAATGTTCCGACCCCAATTATCCACAAAATTGTCTCAATTGTCTACTTGTCTGTTAACAATAATCATTTTTGATGTAATTTTTACCAAATGAAGAGACCCCAGTGATTGTGGAGTTTTTATCGTGTAAGATCTGACAAATTTCTGACAAAACCATCTCGCTAATAGCCTGTAAGGGGATGCATCTTCTTATCAGATCTGATAAGACGTTTATCAGATCTTAAACGATAAAAAATCCTCTTATAAGATCTTACACGATAAAAATTCCTCTTATAAGATCTTACACGATAAAAATTCCTCTTATAAGATCTTACACGATGAAAATTCCTCTTATAATATCTTACACGATAAAAATTCCTCTTAAGATCTTACACGATAAAAATTCCTCTTATAAGATCTTACACGATAAAAATTCCTCTTATAAGATCTTACACGATAAAAATTCCTCTTATAAAAATTCCTGAAGTATGGTATATTCTTCATATTGAACACAATTCAGAGTTGCTCTCAAGCAGTAGCCGAAAAGCTACAGCATGCAACACTTAAGTGTCAGAGCAACAAAGAGAAAAATATCTTATACTGTCTTGAAAGACTTATAAGATAATGTAAAAGAGATTATTTGAGTGGCAGGGGCTTTCTCCGAAGCGGTGATTATCAAACTAGGCTGAATTTTTTTTCAAACACCAAAACTATCTTGGACTGCTAATGTTAGCCATAGTACACAGTTAAGACTCACACTAAAACTTCCGCCAAAACAGAATCAACAAGCATTTTTTTGTTTCATAATTGATTAGCTGACCGATTCATTTTTACATTCATAGGACCTTGACTACGTTATACAATTATATTGACAAAATTAAAACATGTCATATAAGATCTTACACGATAAAAATTCCTCTTATAAGATCTTACACGATAAAAATTCCTCTTATAAAAATTCCTGAAGTATGGTATATTCTTCATATTGAACACAATTCAGAGTTGCTCTCAAGCAGTAGCCGAAAAGCTACAGCATGCAACACTTAAGTGTCAGAGCAACAAAGAGAAAAATATCTTATACTGTCTTGAAAGACTTATAAGACATTGTAAAAGAGATTATTTGAGTGGCAGGGGCTTTCTCCGAAGCGGTGATTATCAAACTAGGCTGAATTTTTTTTCAAACACCAAAACTATCTTGGACTGCTAATGTTAGCCATAGTACACAGTTAAGACTCACACTAAAACTTCCGCCAAAACAGAATCAACAAGCATTTTTTTGTTTCATAATTGATTAGCTGACCGATTCATTTTTACATTCATAGGACCTTGACTACGTTATACAATTATATTGACAAAATTAAAACATGTCATATCAGATCTTACACGATAAAGATTCCGTCTTATCAGATCTTACACGATAAAAATTCTGGTAAGGGGAATGCTTATCTTATAAGATGTCTTATCAGATCTTACACGATAAAAATCCTGATAAGAGGAATGTTTATCTTATAAGATGTCTTATCAGATCTTACACGATAAAAATTGCTCTTACCAGAATTTTTATCGTGTAAGATCTGATAAGAGGGATTTTTATCGTGTAAGATCTGATAAGATCTCACACGATAAAAATTCTTCGTCAGCATCTTATCAGATCTTACACGATAAAAATTCCACAATCACTGGGGGATAAGAAACATCCAAAAATTCACATGTTCGAAAATAACTGGTGTTTGAGTACGACAAATTAATACACAATCAAGCTAATCAAACCAAAATGTAGAACCACTAAGACCCACTATTAAAACTCATGTAACAAGACAAAAAGCAAATTAAGTAAAAACGAAGAACATTAATTGGACTTTTGAATAATGAGACTATGTTGCAATATTAAGAAAATTGCAACAAAAGCAGTGAAAACTGAAAAAATTAACCAAAAATTTAAGAAAACACTGTCAAAGTCATATAAACCATGAGTTATTCCTGGAAAACCAAATATATACAATCGTTGGGACTCATTTGAACGTAAATGGAATCTGTCAATAATGGAACCTTGATATGAAATTTCAATTGTCTGTAATTGACATGACAAATTGAAAAATTAAAAACCACTTTGCAATAGGATTTGAAAACTTTTGATTGTTTATATCCGCGATGAGACAAAAAAGTAGCCTTTCTATCGCTACCCGTAAATTGACACGTAATTGATTCAAATCATACCGTAAAATAATTACGAAAGATTTTTTAAAAAAACTTAAATTGAACAGAAATTTCTAATGCTAAAGTGATTAAAATCACGTTCAATAGAAAATTAACAAAATACATTTCAACTCCAATAACTCGATAAAAACAAAATTAAAAACTTTTTAATATAAAACTCTACTTTGCAAGTGCTTTCTAGGGATGCCACTTACAGCTCTCTGATACAATCGTGTAGCCATAACTGACTGGACAAAAAACGCTTTTGAGCATATGGTTTCTCCCTCACAAAGTGCTATGGGAACAAAAAACAACACTGCCATAAAAAATGATACCATACATTTGTTTTTGAAGTGAAATCTAGAGGGGAAACATATAACGTAAGAAAAAAGGTAACAAAAAATAAGAGCTTCTCTAACAGCATGGGTAAGAATCGAGATAAAATGACCAAAATGATTCGTTCAATTTTCGAGCTCTCTTGTAGTTCACCTCTGCTTATTCTGTTTAAGACATCACAACAAGTTTAGAACGTTACCTTTCATAAACCTTGGGGCCTCAAGACCTGCCTTGTGTAAACGTGTCGTAGTTTTCAACAAATGGTTTCTTGTGATGACAGATCACATGAAAACTCATGCAGCCACATAAAATTTTTCGGGTTCTAGTAAAACACGATAACTCAGCATTATACCTGATTTCTCAATTGAAAGTACGTGAATGTCTCGATTTGGTTGTCACGAAATATTGAGTGATATACATCAGTTTTCGTGAGATTTGTCGTCTAATATGATTGTGCGTTCATTTCTCGCATGAAATGTTCTCCGAAATCTACGCAAAAAATCTTGTAATTTTATTAGAGAAATCGACCAAAATGTAAATCTAACGAAAAATCGTGAAGAAGAAACAGACATTAATGTGATTTCACACGAAAAATTGCGACTTGCACATTCAGCACGTGTCGTTTTCACCCAAAAATTTCTTTGCTGGAACAATTTTCGATGAAATCTCAAAACAAGCGCGAACTTCATAGTATACCTGGTTAATTTGATATCCTCTTCGGTTGTTATTATCATAGCTGATTATAGTAAAAAAAGACATTCGTTAATTTGAACTAGAGGGCAAACTAAGTGGTAAATTATGAATTTTTGACACATTGGGTATTTTTTCCTAAAACCCATGCACAATAACCTTGTATACTTAATAGCTAAAACCTGACACAAAGTAAGGACAAAAATGAGAATATATAGAAATAGACTTAAAAATATAAAGTTTTCACATTTTAAAAACAACACCCTTGAGAACGCACACATTTTAAGAACGCGCTTGACCACATTTTTCATTGTATTGTCTAACAAATGAGCAAGAGATAAAGTTTCAAAAAATCAAATATTGTTCGAAAAAACTGGTGTATACTTTTAAAACATCACTTTAAACTCAAACCACTAAATGTCTATCTAAATTTTCTTTAAAAAAAGGTCAAAACAGCATCAGATAAAGCTTAAACTGAACAAATTAACTTAAACTTTTTGAACAAAAATTATTTTCAAAGCCATGAACACCATTAGCAATCAACTGAAGTTACTATTATTATTATTCAATAATACCTCTCTAAGAAACCATTCATGTCCGTCATTGTCCAAAATGCCAAACGACAACAAAAACAACAAACAGGCAAAAATCAAAAAGTCAACTAAACTTTGCGAGAAAACGGTGTTGAAGCCATTAACACTATAATCTAGTAAACCTTAGATAAAACCAATTGCGCCTTCTTTCAACGTCTTTAATGTGATTTGTGACTTGTAATTACTCTGATAAAGTAACGAGACACACAAGAAAGAAACTAAAAAAAAACGAAAATCGTCCGATTATCAAAAAAAGTTATGAGAACTCGTGCTAGCAGAGCCAAAAAATCATTACTTGAAAACCAAAACGGCAAAAAATCTAATTCAATTTAAGACTAAGCTCTAATTCACGTGAAAGAGGATGCAAACTGTCCCTTTGCTAAGACTACAAGACTAAAACATCATTTTTCGAAAAACAAGTTTTTAGGAACCCATAACTTTCAATTAATACTACTAAATATATCAACTTAGATCTGCTTAAGAGACCAAATTATTTTTTTGATAACCAGCCTAAACAAAAGTGCAAAATGACAACAAATACAGGTAGAACTAAAAATCTCACTTTTGCACAATTTCATGCAATCGCAATGTTCAACAAAAAAAACTGTAAGCTGTTCAATGAACGAAAAATAAAGTAAGTTCATTGATCTTCATTTCATTACCAAGTTAAATTGATCTGTCAACAATTCAGCTGGGATGTGAAATCATTCTGGTCTACAATTAACATTAAAAAAGCAAAAAAAATCTTCCTGGAAAGCGTCCCACTATACTCAAAAATTGTTTGGATAATAAAATTCCACGATTAGACCAAAACTAGTCTTGCTATTGCTGCTCATCCACTAAAACAGAGAGGTTCGAAAAGTTAGCGAAATAACTATTTTGACAAAAAAAAGTGTGTCAATATATAAAGAACGAAGGAAGAATTTTGGATAGTTATTGAGTTATATTAGCACAAAAACCAGTAGGATCAACAGACGGCATTAGATAGTTTCAAAAGTAACGCCTTCGATAGCGCATTAGATTTTTGATTAACTAGACGCAGCCATGAGTCTACAAAAAGAACAAACGCTGGCAAAACTAGAGAATTCACT
Organism: Convolutriloba macropyga; assembly: GCF_964194025.1. NCBI lineage: Eukaryota > Metazoa > Xenacoelomorpha > Acoela > Convolutidae > Convolutriloba > Convolutriloba macropyga. The sequence goes on from NC_134475.1 coordinate 19,749,796, forward strand.
AAAAATTTACGAACATTTTGTCGGAGCAATAAAGACCATGAGCTTCAATCAGAACGCACAATATTTATTCATTGGGAACCATTTTAACATAAATTAGATCTCTCATTAATTGAACCTTTATATGAATACAGACTTGTCTGCAATTGGTATGAAAAAGCTTTAAAGTTTTTAAAAAGACAAAAATTACAATCCATTTTCTTTTTCATTGCAAAAATCAACGATGAGATCAAAACTGCCCCTATTATCGTTGCAAGCCTGTTAAAGAATTATTTGTTCCAAATAGCTGCCAAACAGATATTTTGGCAAACGAAATCTTATTATATCAAACATAAATTGTTCATTTTATTAAATATTTAATTAGCGAAAGGCCGCCAAATTGTTAGTTCAAGAACACTTGTTAGGATCCCTAGGTAAAAACAGCCCCCTTCTCAGTAAACAAAAATTGTCAGCAGTTTTTGCTTGCACTACAGGTCAATTTGGAAAAAGTGGGCTGACAAACTATATTTGGTGCCTTTTTCAATGAAAAGGGCCGAATTTTCAAAAAATAGCCGAAATTTTACCCGAAAGAGTCTGTTCAAAGAATTCAGAAACTATTTCTTATCTTTAAAAGTAAACCAATAAGACTATTGATAACAACTTTATCATATTTTTCAGCAAAACTGATCAAAACTCCAGTATAAACTACCAAAAATGTGAACAAAACAGAAGTGAGGCTAAAGTTCACAACATTATACATTGAACTCTTCGAGAAATAAAAAACTTAATTTGATTTTCTATTGTTGACCACTCAACTCAAATTTGATATTCTAATGATACCACTCAACTCTTTACGATGAAAAAATCGACCGGCGAAAATTGACTGAACAAAAAAAAGTTGAACATATAAATCCTCCCCCACTAAAATGGGTCGCAACAAAAAATTAATATAGAACTTGAAATAAATACTTAAAATTAAATATATACTTAACCGAAATGTAGCTGAATTTGCTTTGTGCATCAGATGCGCATAATTGTATTAAAATAAAATTACCCCTCGAATTTTGACTGAATGCGTTATTGGCATCAAAACGGAAACATTTTCAGACACAGTTATCAAAGATGACAATAGACAGCTATGCAATGACAGATTTAGCACTTTTAAAAAAACTCATGCTACCTTTTTATAGATAAACAATGTGTCCTCCGAAAAAAAAAATTTTGACCACAATGAGACATCTTTTCACTTTTCCATACGCTTTAATAATAACACTAATAGATTCCCACCTTTCAGTTACACTGTCAAAACTTTAACTAAAAACGCAGAGTAAGTTGAAAAATTGAAATTCCTTACTGCTAAATAACAATTTTTTAACCTTGGAGGTGAAAAAAGTCACGAACATGTGACATCCAAAAACAGACTTTATCTAAGCGGCACTAAACTACGCATAAGATGTTAAGTCCGTCGGCAAAAATTGTCGTGAGTTATTGTGTTGGTCTCAATTTTCCTGAACATGTGGGAAGTGATGGCAGAGAATAATGCACGAGCTCGCTTACTCCCCAGGTTCAAAAAGAATGATTGTCTGCTATATCGTACTTCGTTCATAAAACGATCGCTAGGGCATCGCATTACTCAACCTTATACCTTAATTGCTGCAGAAGCGCCTTCCCTCGCTGAACATATGTTCGACTTCTTTGGGCAACAGTTTTAGCAAATATTTTAATTGAATCAAATGGAACTTGTAAGTAATGCAAAAAGAATGCGCAACTAAACAACGTGGCACATAAGCACAGTATTACTCCAGCGGAAACGTTATCAGACCATACTTATGAAGTGAAAAATGAAATTGGATTCTTCTTTACTGTTTTCGTTCAGAAAGGCATCATCAGCTTCGGCAAGGTATAAAAAACAAGCAATGGCAAACGTGTTTAACAGGTGGCCTTAATAAGCTGCTTTCAAAAATTCAGAACTCGAAAGACTCAATTGTGAGGTGGTTAATAAATGTGAGTCATATCCAAAAAATAGTCAAGTACGGAATAAAACCAGCAAATATGTTCAACTACATTCCTCACATATGACGGCTGATGTTTAAAAGTTACTTACGCTGGAACAGATCCCTATTTATGCGTCATATTAATCGCTGAGTTAAAAGTGGACAGAACTGTCGACATTCGTCAAGCTTGACCCAAACAGCCATCCTTTGGCCCGCAAGTGAACAAGGATGCTCGTTAATGTACTTCCGCACATGATCCCACCCGAGCTCATCTACATTTTCGACTTAATTGTCAACCAAATGAAGAGATAATCAAAAATAGATGTTTGAGTTTAAAAAAATCGTAACAAAACCAAACCAATAATTGAATTACATAATGGCATGCCTCATTACAGCCTTCACGAGACCTGCCTCATTACAGCACCACATTTAAAACAAAATAAGAAAAAAACAAAATTTTCGCGGCAAAAACTCAATATCTAAATTAAAAAGCACTTAGTAACAACGTCAAATGCAATTGGAATAAACCTTAACTACAAAAAATTACACTTTCCTAAATACACAACAGATGGGAATTTTCCTTAATGAGACTGTGTAACAAGTCACAAAAAGGAGAGATAATGAGGCGAAATGCAAAAATCAATAAACATTTTTTTAAACAAATAATTTCGAAACTCTTAAAAATACTTACCTTTTAAGAAAACAAATGTTGTATAATTTACTTAGGGTCATTATGAAAGCAATGGGACCGGACTTTGTTTACACTAAGCGATAGAATCGGACAGAAGATGCAGAAAAAACTCAAAAAAATTAGGAACAATTTCGGAAAACACAAATTATTGAAGCCATTAAAATCTTTAGCCATTATCTGAATACTATGTACTTTTCTTCCAATTTTTATTTCTACTAATTCAGCTAAAATTATACTGAAAGACTAAATAATTTCACTTATGTTAAATGAGAGAATAAATAATAGATCTGCCATTCAAAAGACGAGAAAAAAAACAAATTAGGCAAAAACAACAAAAACTGAATATCTAAAATTAAAAGAACCTAGTAACAAAGTCAAAATGCAATTGAGAAAAACCTTAAATACACAAATTCACGTTTTCCTAACTACACATTTGAGGTAATTTTTCTTAATGGAACTGTGTAACAAGTCACAAAAAGAAGAGATGAAGAGGCGAAATTTGAAAACCAATCAACATTTTTTAAACAGATAACTTCAAAACTCTTAAAAATTAGTAACTTTTAACAAAAAAAACACCTGGTAAATTTACTAAGTCAATATCAAATCAATGGGACCGGTATTTGGTTAGACTAAGCCATACAAACGGACTGAAGATGAAGAAGAAACTCAAAAAATTACAAACATTTTTGGAAACCGCAAAATATTGAAGCCATTTAAAACCTTAGCTATTATCTGAATACTATGTATTTTTTCTTCCAGTTGTTATTTATACTAATTCAGATAAAATTATACTGAAATATTAAATAAGTTCACTTATTTTAAATAAGAGATCTGCCATTAAAAAGCTACGAGAAAAAAATAAAAAAAGCAAAAACAAATTTCACAGCAGAAACTCAACATATAAATTTAAAAGAACCTAGTAACAACGTCAAAATGCAATTGGAAAAAACCTTAACTACACAAGTTTATTTCTTCCTAATTACACAGCAGATGGGATTATTAACTAATGGGATTGTGTAACAATTCAGAAAAAAAGATAATGAGGCGAAATTCAAAAATCATTCACCATTTTTTAAACAAATAATTTGAAAACTCTTAAAACGCATTAACATTTAACATAAAAACTCTTAATAAATTTTTTAAAAAGTCATTATGAAACCAATGGGACCGGTTTTTGGTTAAACTAAGCCATAGAAACAGACTGACGATGCAGGAAAAAACTGAAAAAAATTACAAATAATTTTGGAAAACAGAAATTATTGAAGCCATTAGAACTCTTAGGTATTATCTGAATATTATGTATTTTTCTTCCAATTGTTGGTTATACTAATTCAGCTAAAATTATTTTTAAAAAAATAAAAAAGTTCACTTATATTGAATAAGAGATTAAAGAGATCAGCCAATCGAAAGAGTACGAGAAAAAAAAACACAAATTTCACGGCAAAAACGCAATATCTAAATTGAAAAGAACCCAGTAACAACGTCAAAATGCAATGGGAAAAAACCTTAACTACACAAATTTACTTTTTCCTAGTTACACAAAAGATGGCATTTTTCCTCAATGACTCTGTGTAACAAGTCACAAAAAGAGATAATGAAGCGAAATTCAAAAAACAATCAACATTTTTTAAATAATTAAATTCGAAACTCTTAAAAATCATTAACTTTCAAAAAAAACAAGTTTTGATAAATATACTTAGGGTCATTATGAAAGCAATGGGACCGGACTTTGTTTAGACTAAGCCATAGAAGCAAACTGAAGATGCAGCAAAAAACTCAAAAAAATTACAAACAATTTCGGAAAACAGAAATTATTGAAGCCATTAAAATTCTTAGCTATTATCTGAATACTACGTATTTTTCTTCCAATTGTTGTTTTTACTACTTCAGCTAAAATTATGCTGAAAGAAAGATTAAATAAGTTCGCTTATATTAAATAAGAGATTAAATAAGAGATCAGCCAATCGAAAGAATACGAGAAAAAAAGAAAACACAAATTTCACGTCAAAAACGCAGTATCTAAATTGAAAAGAACACAGAAACAACGTCAAAATGCAATTGGAAAAATCCTTAACTACACAATTTTACTTTTTCCTTATTACACAAAAGATGGCATTTTTCCTCAATGACTCTGTGTAACAAGTCACAAAAAGAGATAATGAAGCGAAATTCAAAAATCAATCAACATTTTTTAAACAAATAATTTCAAAACTCTTAAAAATCCTTGAATTTTAACAAAGTAACTCTTGATAAGTTTACTAAAAAGTTATTCTGAAGACATTTAGACCGGTCCTTGGTTAGACTAAGCCATAGAAGCAAACTGAAGATGCAGGAAAAAACTCAAAAAATTTACAAAATTTCAGGGCAAAAGCGCAATAACTAAATTTAAAAGAACCCAGTAACAACGTCAAAATGCAATTGGAAAAAAACGTAACTACACAAATTTACTTTTTCTTAACAACACAGCAGATGGGAATTTTCCTTAATGAGACTGTGTAACAAGTCAGACAAAGAAGGGATAATGAGGAAAAATTCAAAAATCACACCATTTTTTAAACAAATAATTTCAAAACACTTAAAAATCATTAACTTTTAACAAAATAACTCTTGATAAATATACTAAAAAGTAATTATGAAAACACCGACACCAGACTTTGGTTAGACTAAGCGATAGAAACGGATTGAAAATGCAGAAAAACTCGAAAAAATTACACACAATTTCCGAAAACACAAATTATTGAAGCCATTAAAATCCTTAGCTATTACCTGAATACTATGTGTTTTTCTTCCAATTGCTATTCATACTAATTCAGCTAAAATTGTACTGAAAGATTAATTAAGTTCACTTACATAAAATCAGAGATCTGCCCTTAAAAAGTCTCTAAAAGAAGAGATAATGAGGCGAAATGCAAAAATCAATCAACATTTTTTAAACAAATAATTTCGAAACTCTTAAAAATCATTACCTTTTGAGAAAAAAAATCTTTGATAATTTACTTAGGGTCATTATGAAAGCAATGGGACCGGACTTTCGTTAGACTAAGCCATATAAACGGACTGAAGATGTAGAGCAAACTCAAAAAAATACAGTTTTGAAAAACAGAAACTATTGAAGCCATTAAAATCCTTAGCTATCATCTGAACAATACGTATTTTTCTTCCAATTGTTATTTATACTAATTCATATAAAATTATACTGAAAGATTAAATAAGTTCATTTATGTTAAAAAAGATTAAATAAGAGATCTGCCAATAGAAAGACGAGAAAAAAATAAATTAAGCAATAACAATTTCACGGCAATAACTCAATATCTAAATATAAAAGAACCTAATAACAACCTCAAAATGCAATTGGAAAAAACCTTAACCACACAATTTTACTTTTTCCTAAATACACAAAAAGATGGCATTTTTCCTCAATGACTCTATGTAACAAGTCACAAAAAGAGATAATGAGGCGAAATTCAAAAATCAATCAAAATTTTTTAAAAAAATAATTTCGAAACTCTTAAAAATCCTTGAATTTTAACAAAATAACTCTTGATAAATTTACTAAAAAATTATTCTGAAAACATTTAGACCGGTCTTTGGTTATACTAAGCCATAGAAACAGACTGAAGATTTAGGAAAAAACTCAAAAAAATAAAATTTTGGAAAACAGAAATGATTGAAGCCATTAAAATCCTTAGCTATTATCTGAATACTAAGTATTTTTCTTCCAATTGTTGGTTATACTAATTCAACTAAAATTATGCTGAAAGATTAAATAAGTTCACTTTTATTAAATAAGAGATTAAATAAGAGATCCGCCAATCAAAAAATACGAGAAAAGCAAAAACAAATTTCATCGCAAAAAAGCAATTTCTAAATTTAAAAGAACCCAGTAACAACGTCAAAATGCAATTGGAAAAAACCTTGACTACACAAATTTACTTTTTCCTAATTACATAAAATTTTCCTCAATGACTCTGAGTAACAAGTCAGAAAAAGAGACAATGGGGCGAAATTCAAAAATCAATCAACATTTTTTAAACAAATAATTTCGAAACTCTTAAAACTCCTTGAACTTTAACAAAATAACTCTCGATAAATTTACTAAAAAATTATTCTGAAAACATTTAGACCAGTCTTTGGTTAGACTAAGCTATAGAAACGGACTGAAGATGAAGAAGAAACTAAAAAAAATTACAAACATTTTTGGAAAATGCAAACTAATGAAGCCATTAAAATCCTTAGCTATTACCTAAATACTATGTGTTTCCAATTGCTATTCATACTAATTTAACAAAAATTATACTGAAAGATTAATTTAGTTCACTCACATTAAATCAGAGATTTGCCCTTAAAAAGACTACGAGAAAAAAACAAGCAAAAATTAAGCAAAAAAAATTCAGGCCAAAAACTCAACATCTTAAATAAAAAGCACCTAGTAACAACGTCAAAATGCAATTGGAATGAACATTAACTACAAAAATTTACTCTTTCCTAAATACACAACAGATGGGAATTTTGCTTAAGGAGACTGTGTAACAAGCCACAAAAAGAAGAGATAATGAGGCGAAATGCAAAAATCAATCAACATTTTTTAAACAAATAATTTCGAAACTTTTAAAAATACTTAACTTCTAAGAAAACAAATGTTGTTTAATTTACTTAGGGTCATTATGAAAGCAATGGGACCGGACTTTGGTTAGACTAAGCGATAGAAACGGACTGAAGATGTAGAGCAAACTCAAAAACATACAATTTTGGAAAACCGAAATTATTGAAGCCATTAAAATCCTTAGCTATTGTCTCAATACTACATTTTTTTTCCAATTGTTATACTAATTCAGCTAAAATTATACTGAAAGTTTAAAAAAGTTCATTTAAGTTTAAAAAGATTAAGAAAGAGATTTACCAATAGAAGGACGAGAAAAAAATAAATTAAGCAAAAACAATTTCACGGCAAAAACTCAATATCTAAATATAAAAGAACCTAGTAACAACCTCAAAATGCAATTGGAAAAACCCTAACTACACAATTTTACTTTTTCCTAAATACACAAAAAGATGACAGTTTTCCTCAATGACTCTGTGTATCAAGTCACAAAAAGAGATAATGAGGCGAAATTCAAAATTCAATCAATATTTTTTAAACAAATAAATTTGAAACTCTTAAAAATCATTAAATTTTAACAAAATTCATAAATCTACTAAGAAGTCATTATGAAACCAGTGGGACCAGTCTTTGGTTAGAGTAAGCCATAGAGACGGACTGAAGATGCAGAAAACACTAAAAAAAATTACAATTAATTTAGGAAAACACAAATTATTGAAGCCATTAAAATCCTTAGCTATTATCTGAATACTATGTATTTTTCTTCCAATTGTTGTTCATACTAACTAAACCAAAATTATACTGAAAGATTAAATAAGTTCACTTATATTAAATCAGAGGGCTGCCCTTAAAAAGACTACGAGAAAAAAAAACAAGCAAAAAATAAGCAAAAAAAATTCACGGCAAAATCTCAACATCTAAACTAAAAAGCACCTAGTAACAACGTCAAAATGCAATTGGAAAAAACCTTTACTACACAAATTTATTTTTTCCTAACTACACAGCAGATGGGAATTTTCCTTAATGAGACTGTGTAACAAGTCAGAAAAAGAAGAGATAATGAGGCGAAATTCAAAAATCATTCACCAATTTTCAAACAAATAATTTCAAAACACTTAAAAATCATTAACTTTTAACAAAATAACTCTTGATAAATATACTTAGGGTCCTTAAGCAAGCAATGCGACCGGACTTTGTTTAGACTAAGCCGTAGAAACAGACTGAAGATGCAGGAAAAAACTCAAAAAATAAAAACAATTTAGGAAAACACAAATTATTGAAGCCATTAAAATCCTTAGCTATTATCTGAATAGTATGTATTCTTCTTCCAATTGTTATGTATACTAATTTAGCTAAAATTGTACGAAAGGTTAAGTAAGTTCATTTATAAAAAATAAGAGATTAAATAAGAGATCTGCCATTCAAAAGACTACGAGGAAAAAAACAAAATAAGCAAAAACAAATTTCACAGCGAAAACGCAACATGTTGAAAAGAACCTAGTAACAACGTCAAAATGCAATTGGAAAAAACCTTAACTACACAACTTTACTTTTGCCTAAATACACAAAAAGATGGCAGTTTTCCTCAATGACTCTGTGTAACAAGTCACAAAAAGAGATAATGAAGCGAAATTCAAAAATCAATCAACATTTTTTAAACAAATAATTTCGAAACTCTTAAAAATCCTTGAATTTTAACAAAATAAATCTTGATAAGTTTACTAAAAAATTATTCTGAAAACATTTAGACCGGTCCTTGGTTAGGCTAAGCCATAGAAAAAGATTGAAGAAGCAGGAAAAAACTTAAAAAAAAAATTTACAAAATTTCACGGCAAAAACTCAATATCTAAATTTAAAATAACCTAGTAACAACGTCAAAATGCAATTGGAAAAACCTTAAATAGACAAATTTACTTTTTCCTAATTACTTAAAAGATGGCAATTTTCCTCAATGACTCTGTGTAACAAGTCACAAAAAAAAGAGATATTGAGGCGAATTCAAAATTCAATCAACATTTTTTAAACAAATAATTTTGAAACCCATTACTCGAAAAGTCATTACCTTTTAAAAAAACAAATCTTGGATAATTTACTTAGGGTCATTATGAAAGCAATGGGACCGGTCTTTAGTTAGACTAAGCCATAGAAACGGATTTAAGATGTAGAGCAAACTCAAAAACATACAATTTTGGAAAACAGAAATTATTGAAGCCATTAAAATCCTTAGCTAGTATCTGAATACTACGTATTTTTCTTCCAATTGTTATTTATACTAATTCAGCTAAAATTATAATGAAAGTTTAAAAAAGTTCATTTAAGTTTAAAAAGATAAAGAAAGAGATTTACCAATAGAAGGACGAGAAAAAAATAAATTAAGCAAAAACAATTTCACGGCAAAAACTCAATATCTAAATATAAAAGAACCTAGTAACAACCTCAAAATGCAATTGGAAAAACCCTAACTACACAATTTTACTTTTTCCTAAATACACAAAAAGATGACAGTTTTCCTCAATGACTCTGTGTATCAAGTCACAAAAAGAGATAATGAGGCGAAAATCAAAATTCAATCAATATTTTTTAAACAAATAAATTTGAAACTCTTAAAAATCATTAAATTTTAACAAAATTCATAAATCTACTAAGAAGTCATTATGAAACCAGTGGGACCAGTCTTTGGTTAGAGTAAGCCATAGAGACGGACTGAAGATGCAGAAAACACTAAAAAAAATTACAATTAATTTAGGAAAACACAAATTATTGAAGCCATTAAAATCCTTAGCTATTATCTGAATACTATGTATTTTTCTTCCAATTGTTGTTCATACTAACTAAACCAAAATTATACTGAAAGATTAAATAAGTTCACTTATATTAAATCAGAGAGCTGCCCTTAAAAAGACTACGAGAAAAAAAACAAGCAAAAAATAAGCAAAAAAAATTCACGGCAAAATCTCAACATCTAAACTAAAAAGCACCTAGTAACAACGTCAAAATGCAATTGGAAAAAACCTTTACTACACAAATTTATTTTTTCCTAACTACACAGCAGATGGGAATTTTCCTTAATGAGACTGTGTAACAAGTCAGAAAAAGAAGAGATAATGAGGCGAAATTCAAAAATCATTCACCAATTTTCAAACAAATAATTTCAAAACACTTAAAAATCATTAACTTTTAACAAAATAACTCTTGATAAATATACTTAGGGTCCTTAAGCAAGCAATGCGACCGGACTTTGTTTAGACTAAGCCGTAGAAACAGACTGAAGATGCAGGAAAAAACTCAAAAAATAAAAACAATTTAGGAAAACACAAATTATTGAAGCCATTAAAATCCTTAGCTATTATCTGAATAGTATGTATTCTTCTTCCAATTGTTATGTATACTAATTTAGCTAAAATTGTACGAAAAGATTAAGTAAGTTCATTTATAAAAAATAAGAGATTAAATAAGAGATCTGCCATTCAAAAGACTACGAGGAAAAACACAAAATAAGCAAAAACAAATTTCACAGCGAAAACGCAACATGTTGAAAAGAACCTAGTAACAACGTCAAAATGCAATTGGAAAAAACCTTAACTACACAACTTTACTTTTGCCTAAATACACAAAAAGATGGCAGTTTTCCTCAATGACTCTGTGTAACAAGTCACAAAAAGAGATAATGAAGCGAAATTCAAAAATCAATCAACATTTTTTAAACAAATAATTTCGAAACTCTTAAAAATCCTTGAATTTTAACAAAATAAATCTTGATAAGTTTACTAAAAAATTATTCTGAAAACATTTCGACCGGTCCTTGGTTAGGCTAAGCCATAGAAAAAGATTGAAGAAGCAGGAAAAAACTTAAAAAAAATTTACAAAATTTCACGGCAAAAACGCAATATCTAAATTTAAAATAACCTAGTAACAACGTCAAAATGCAATTGGAAAAACCTTAAATAGACAAATTTACTTTTTCCTAATTACTTAAAAGATGGCAATTTTCCTCAATGACTCTGTGTAACAAGTCACAAAAAAAAGAGATATTGAGGCGAATTCAAAATTCAATCAACATTTTTTAAACAAATAATTTTGAAACCCATTACTCGAAAAGTCATTACCTTTTAAAAAAACAAATCTTGGATAATTTACTTAGGGTCATTATGAAAGCAATGGGACCGGTCTTTAGTTAGACTAAGCCATAGAAACGGATTTAAGATGTAGAGCAAACTCAAAAACATACAATTTTGGAAAACAGAAATTATTGAAGCCATTAAAATCCTTAGCTAGTATCTGAATACTACGTATTTTTCTTCCAATTGTTATTTATACTAATTCAGCTAAAATTATAATGAAAGATTAAATAAGTTCAGTTTTGTTAAAAAAGACTAAATAAGAGATCTGCCAAAAGAAAGACGAGAAAAAAAAAACAAATTAAGAAAAAAAAATTCGCGGGAAAAACTCAATATCTAAATATAAAAGAACCTAGTAACAACCTCAAAATGCAATTGGAAAAAACCTTAACTAAACAAATTTACTTTTTCCGAATTACACCAAAGACGGCAAATTTCCACAATGACTATGTAACAAGTCACAAAAAGTAGAGATAATGGGGCGAAATTCAAAAATCAATCAAAATTTTATAAACAAATAATTTCGAAACTCTTAAAAATCATTAAATTTTAACAAAATTCATAAATATACTAAGAAGTCATTATGAAACCAGTGGGACCGGTCGTTGGTAAGAGTAAGCCTTAGAGACGGACCGAAGATGCAGAAAACACTAAAAAAAATTACAATTAATTTAGGAAAACTCAAATTATTGAAGCCATTAAAATCCTTAGCTATTATGTGAATACTATGTAATTTTCTTCCAATTGTTATTTATACTAATTTAGCTAAAATTATACGAAAAGATTAAATAAGTTCACTTATAATAAATATGCGATTAAATAAGAGATCTGCCATTCAAAAGACTACGAGAAAAAAACAAAATAAGCAAAAACAAATTTCACAGCGAAAACGCAACATCTAAATTTAAAAGAACCTAGTAACAACGTCAAAATGCAATTGGAAAAAACCTTTGCTACACAAATTTACTTTTTCCGAATTACACAAAAGACGGCAAATTTCCACAATGACTATGTAACAAGTCACAAAAAGTAGAGATAATGAGGCGAAATTCAAAAATCAATCAAAATTTTATAAACAAATAATTTCGAAACTCTTAAATATCATTAAATTTTAACAAAATTCATAAATATACTAAGAAGTCATTTTGAAACCAGTGGGACCGGTCGTTGGTAAGAGTAAGCCATAGAAACGGACTGAAGATGCAGAAAACACTAAAAAAAAATTACAATTATTTTTAGGAAAACACAAATTATTGAAGCCATTAAAATCATTAGCTATTATCTGAATACTATTTAAATTTCTTCCAATTGTTATTTATACTAATTTAGCTAAAATTGTATGAAAAGATTAAATAAGTTCACTTATAATAAAAATGAGATTAAATAAAAGATCTGCCATTCAAAAGACTACGAGGAAAAAAAACAAAATAAGCAAAAACAAATTTCACAGCAAAAACGCAACATATAAGTTTAAAAGAACCTAGTAACAACGTCAAAATGCAATTGGAAAAAACCTTAATTACACAACTTTACTTTTGCCTAAATACACAAAAAGATGGCAGTTTTCCTCAATGACTCTGTGTAACAAGTCACAAAAAGAGATAATGAAGCGAAATTCAAAAATCAATCAACATTTTTTAAACAAATAATTTCGAAACTCTTAAAAATCCTTGAATTTTAACAAAATAAATCTTGATAAGTTTACTAAAAAATTATTCTGAAAACATTTCGACCGGTCCTTGGTTAGGCTAAGCCATAGAAACAGATTGAAGAAGCAGGAAAAAACTTTAAAAAAAATTTATCTAAATTAAAAAGCACTTAGTAACAACGTCAAATGCAATTGGAATAAACCATAACTACAAACAATTACACTTTCCTAATTACACAAAAGACGGAAATTTTCCTCAATGACTCTGTCTAACAAGTCACAAAAAGAAGAGATAATGAGGCGAAATTCAAAAATCAATCAACATTTTTTAAACAAATAATTTTGAAACTCTTAAAAATCATTACCTTTTAAGAAAACAAATCTTGGATAATTTATTTAGGGTCATTATGAAAGCAATGGGACCGGACTTTGGTTAGACTAAGCCATGGAAACGGACTGAAGATGTAGAGCAAACTCACAAAAATACAATTTTGGAAAACAGAAAATATTGAAGCCATTAAAATCCTTAGCTATTATCTGAATACTACGTATTTTTCTTCCGATTATTATCTATACTGATCCAGCTAAAATTATACTGAAAGATTAAATCAGTTCATTTATGTTAAAAACAGATTAAATAAGAGATCTGCCAATAGAAAGACGAGAAAAAAAATTAATTAAGCAAAAACAACAATTTCACGGCAAAAACTCAATCTAAATTTAAAAGAGTCCAGTAAAAACGTCAAAATGCCATTGGAAAAAACCTTAACTACACAAATTAATTTACCCTAACTACAAAACAGGTGGGAGTTTTCCCTAATGAGACCACGTAACAAGTCACAAAAAGAAGAGAGTCAGGTGAAAATCAAAAATCAATCAACATTTTTTAAACCAAATAAATTCAAAATTCCTAAAAAAAACATTAAAATTTACCAAAATAACCATAATAAAAATTTAATAAAAACTCATTATGAAACCAATGGGACCGGTCTTTGGTTAGACGAAGCCATAGAAGCGGACTGAACACGCAGAAAAAACTCAAAAAAATTAGAAACAATTGCGGCAAGCAAATTATTGAAGCCATTAATATCGTTAGCTATTATCTGAATACTATGAACTTTTCTTCCAAATGTTATTTATAATAATTCTGCTAAAATTATACTGAATGATTAAATAAGTTCACTTGGGCCACATTTAAAACTCATTGGCTTCTGTTATTACGCGAATGTGCTAAAGATGAGAAGGAACAAATATTGACCAGTCACAATACTTACATAATATCAATACACACGTTAATTGTTGAATTAGAGGGAATTGTACAGGACCACTCAATGATGAGAATAGTTTACAAGATGAAGAAAAGAACAACAAAAACTGAAAAGTTTCACAAAATCTTAGAAACAGAATATCATAAACTTTAAGACTATTCACTATAAACTGACTGCATTGAGTAACATCACTGATTCAATCCTCAATGAGAAGATTATGCGACGGGAGCCATTAAAAATGAACTTTTCAGTAAAAACAAATTCTGAAAATAATTTTAATAAAAATTTGTGGCATCCAAGCGATAAAACCAATAGTTAGACAATAAAACCGCTAAACCGATTATTTTTGGTTGCAATAAAAATGAAGAGGGTTCTGTCATTACTGAAACTGACTTACGGTCAACGAAAATAACTTTAAAATTGGTCAAATTTCAAAAAAAAATCGAAAGATTATTTTTGAAGTCTTAAAAGCCATTAAACTCAATAGCTCTCAACGGAAATCAATAAATACACTAAATTTGGATTCGATGGGAAGAAAAGGATGTTTGTCATTCATAAGTCATCAATAAGACATTACATTAAGTCTTATGAATATGAAAAAAAATACGGGCAAAAACCAACCAATATGGGAGAAAAGTGCGAGAAGTAAGTGTCGAAGCCATTTAAACCATAAGCTTTTCCGGGAAAACTTTATCTACGATTTATTGAACGTCTTCTCTAAGCCAATGGGAACTATCAATTTAGGATAATGTGACAACATTTCAAAAGAACCTAAATTACGAAAAAAAATCCAAAAATAAAAGAATTATGAAAACTCGTGCCATCGAAGTCATAAAACCAATAGTTAGAAGATAAACCAATCACCAGATTAGTGTTGGTTGCAGTAGAAGGAAGGGTGTCTTGTCCTTATTCAGACTGAATTACAGTTCATGAAAATAAGCTTAAGATCGGTTAATGTTCAATAAATATTTTTAAGAAATTATTTTTAGTCTTTAACAGCCCTAGCTGTCCCTTCAAAGCAATAAATAGGTTCACTTATTGTTCACTAGGAAGCCTATTGAACTTTGAGTCAAAGCCAAAAAAAGCATGAGCAATTCCTTCAAAAGAAATTTGTTCATTGGGCATCATTTGACTGTAAATGAGGTTTGTCATTAACGGAACCTCCTTATGAAAAGTGATCAGTCTCTCATTTACCTTGTCTTTTTATCGCCTTTCGTCTTTTGGCATCACAAAATTGTTTCTTTTTGTAGTGTGAAATGTAATTTGAAGTAATATTTTTGTAGAAAAAAACCTTAATTTGAACAGAAATTACGCTAAAAGTGAACAAAAATATGCCAAATATCCCGTGTTCACAAAATTTAACCCTCGATAAATCCTCGAAAAATACGGAATTCAAAAAAAAAAACAATTTTAATTTCGAACTCTACGCTGGACGACTTTTTAATGATACCACTCACAGTTCTATACTCAAACCGATTTGAGTATATAGTTCCTCTCCTCCGCCCACAAGTGGGGTCGGAACCGAAGACAAACATCTTTCAACAAAATCAAATTCTGATCAATGCCACAACACCCAATAAAAATTTTATTTCTCTTGATCTTTGCGGTAAAGGTCTGCTTTCAAATTACATGCATACTGATAAAACATCTCAAAACAGATATCCTAAGAAAGGTTAAAAAAATGAAATTCTCGAATAGTTTTACAGAAACAGTAAGTGTAGGAATTGAGATAAAAATTCCCAAAACTGATTCCTTCACCCTTCGACCTATTTTGTAGTTTACCCCAGCTCACTCTGTTTAAAATATCACCCTTGAACTTCAAGATCTGCCTTGTTTGAGCAGTCCTTGAGCACTGGATTCTTTTTCGACTAACTTCTAACTTTTTGGAACAAAGTATCCATTCATTCACTTAATTGGACGCATTTCAAGCTGCGAATTATTCAAATCACTTAAATCGCAACAATTAAACTGTTGAAAATATGCTTTAATATTTCTATTCGTCGGTGTCCGACATTTAAAGGAACTTATTACCGTATAAGACTAACTCTCTCTTTTTTCTCTCTCCCTTACATACACATACAACGCAAACATACCTTGCAAACACAGACACTTTTATACATAAACACAAGCGCGCCCACATATACAAACACCAACAGCGCACAACATTAAAAATTTCTTTTTGGGATCTGATCTTTACTCAAGATTCCTCATTGTTTGTTTACGTCTGCATTGTTTTTTTCTGGAAATCTTGGCGTTGAAATCTTGAAGCAATTGTAGAACATGACACTTAACTCTGAAATTAACTTTTTGGAAGTTTTCTCAATATTTTGTCCATTTAGAAGTTGCATGAGCATAAAGGGACAATTAATTTTTTCAACTCTCAGAGGTGTTATCAGCAAGATCTAAACACAGCCTCGGCATTGAACATATTAAAAAGCCGCAATTTGTAGCACATGAAGAATTTTTCTAATTTTTCGTGATTTCTGACGAAAATTTAAAGGAGCTATTGCCCTCACATTAATTCTCTTTAATTCACTTACCCAAATACCCCATAAATTACAAATACACACACACCCATACATACACACACACGCATACACATACACATGCGCACGCAAACGCGCACACACCAGATGCACACATACAGAAACAAAATCAAACCCCACCAAAAACATTTTAAAATTTTCTTTTTGTCATCTGATTCTTACTCAAGGTAACTCACCGTTCCTTTTTGTCTTCATTGTTGTCTCAGGAAATTTTGCCGTAGACTTCTTGATGGAATTGAATCGATAATCGTAAAAACGACACTAAAACTGAAACAAAACTGTTGGTACTTTTCGAAATATTTTATCATTTTGGATGTTTCATGAGTATAATGTGACGTAAGTTTTTATTTTTTTTTTAATTTTGATAGTTGATGGGACAAATGATTTTCTTAAATCTCAAAGATGTTTCAAGATCGCGACACAAAAACAGTTTGTTAGCAAGGTTGTAGCAAATAAGTAATTTTTCTAAAATTGTATTGATTTCAAGTTTTTTGCTCTGCTTGTGTCCGACATTTAAAGGAACTTACCGTATCGGACAAACTCTCTCTTTTTTCTGTCTCCTTTACACACACATACCAAGCAAACATACATTCCAAAAACAGACACCTATATACAGAAACAAAGCGCGCCCAGAAATAAAACACAAACACCGAAAAACATTAAAAATTTCTTTTTGAGATCTGATCTTTCCTCAAGATTCCTCGCCGTTAGTTTACGTCTGGATCTTTTTTTTTCTGGCGTTGAATTCCTGAAGCAGAAGAATCGATAATTGTAAAAATGTTAAATCTGAAATTATCTTCTTGGAAGTTTTCTAAATATATTGTCCATTTTGAAGTTGCATGAGCATAAAGTTGCAATTAACTTTTTCAACTCACAGAGGTGTTTTTTTGATGCTTCATGAGCATAATCGGCATATTCGTTTTTTAAATATCCCGTGCATGCGGTAAAAATTAGAATAAACAACCACGGGTTTGGTAAATTGTTCCTACTTGAGTAATTTTCGTAACTTGTTAAAAATTCTGAGTTTTTGCACTCTGCCATCAGTTGTCTCTAACATATAAAGGAACGTAGATAGTATTCTTAAAGTCTCTTATTTTGGTTAGTTTTGAGAAACATTTTTTATCAGTTAACTTTACGTTTTGACCCTTTCACTCTTAAGTCAGAATATTTTCTCAATTTTTTGTGAATTGAAAAAGAAATTTTTTCTTCTTTCAATATAAATGTCTATTTTTCATAAGAGTTTCGCCACAAATGAAGGTTTTAGTTTGTCGTTTTTCAGAAACGCCTGAGACTGGAAAGTTCAGTTTGACGAATGATTTAAAAAAAACAGAAGTAATTAATTTTCTCACTTTCAAAAATGAACATATGCATTAAATTTTTCATCCTGGCAATCCACAAACTCTCTAGCTCTGAATTTTATCTGTATTTCATAAAACTAGAGATTATTCCGAACTATCTGATTAACAAATAAAAAGGATTTCCTTTTATTCAATAAATTTGGTTGATTTGATGTTCATTTCATACTCAAATGGTTAGTTCTGAAGCGAAAAGAATTTTTCGCAAAACAACTCTATACATTAGAAAACAGTGTTGAATAGTTTTTAACCAGCAGAAGACAGACAGATAGAAATGTAAAAAAGTTAAATGATTGATTTTTGGAAATTTTCTGTCATAGTTTAAATTGTTAATATTTAGGCTTCAAACTGACTGTTTATAATCAACTGGAAAATCTCCACTTAACCTAACTATATTTAATTTACTACAATTTTTTTTTCATTTTTTGCTATCTTAAATTTCAGCGCCATCTGTGAACCCCATTTTTCAAATTTCTGATGATAATTTTTATAAATCAAAACTAGATACTGAGGGCTACAAAATGGTGTCTTTTCTCTAAGATGAGTAAACAGAAAGTGAAGTTTTGACTGAACGAAAAAAGCCAGCCTCGCCGCATACATTCCCTCACTTTGAACAAATGTTGGAACAATAATTGCTTCAAACTAGAGCAAGCAATGAATACGTATTATTGGTAACGATTTGGTTGAGAAAAATTGTTCAAAACACTAAACAAAGCCGGCAGATTGCCGGAATAGCTGCGAAAGAATAGACCTGCGTGCCATATAATAGAGATAGAAACAGATACAGATCTAAATTGAAAAAAAATCGACGCCGCTCAAAAAAACTAGGTAAAAAACAATCAGCGATAAATCAATAAAGCTTGTTAAAATTCATTCCACTGAAGCCTCTCATTAGGGACCTTTACTGCACAAATGAGTTCCTTTGACCTTAAACAAATTCAAATTAAGTTTTAAAGTGCCAAAGTCATTTTATTGAGTGAGGTAAGTCACGTATGATCAAAATCTAATCACGCAAATAACCTAAAAACTTTTGCTAAAGGGAGTCAGAAATGACGTCACGCGCGCAAATGACGTTAGTGAGTGTAAGAACTCATTCAGAAAATTTGACTTCAGCTTTGCTGTGTGAACAAATGTAAAAAGAAAAAAGAGCGTCAGACGACGAAACAAAAAACATAGCAGGACAAGTCCTGACGTACAATTCAAAAAATTTTCATTGACTAAACAGAAAACTAGACCTAGAACGGAATATGAATGGATTGGGAAAACCGTTGAGAAGAAAATCCGATCCAAAAAATCGAAAACAGTAAAAATCAAAGTGAAATTGCCGCATGTGAACAAAAAAACCACTAGCGAAAGCGAATTTTTGTTCAAACACCGTTTTCTCACTCTACTTTAAATTTAAAGCGAAAAAATTTCAGGCCGCAAAACCACTCGCTTTTTCGCTCCACTTCCTGTTTCGGCGTGACCAAAATCACTACAATTTGACTTCAAAAATCATGAAAATGTGTGAAGATCTTAAAAAAAGACAGCGCCCCGATACAATTCAAATTCTTTGAATTGTAAAAAACCAAGAGCACCGCAATATAGCTTCGCTTAGCTTACAGCTTCGCAGCTATAATAAAATAAGTAAAATTCTGTATTGAGTAATTTTTTCCGCTGCTTTGCTCACAAAATATCAAGAATTTCTTTGTCTCAAATGGTTTCTTGAGGAAGTTAATCTGGAAAAGCTTGCAGCATTCGTAGGAGCCATTGATTGAAGTAGCGCTGATATTTAGCTAAATCAAATTTCAAACTTTTTCTAGCTTGAAAACTGCTTGCCTGAAAATATTTAGTGTCTATATTATGTTTAATAAAGACACTGCAGCTGAGGAAATTTCACGAAATTGACACACGGAGGCTTCAAATACATTGTTGACGTGAAAATATTGTATAGTAAGAAGACTATCTTCATTGCAGATTAGCGCACACAATTGAGCTCGCACGAAGTCGCTCGTAAAGAAGTAAAACCCGTCAAACGAAAAATTGTTGGAAACATACTAATTTAGTTTCAAAAGCAATGAAATTCCCCTCTTCGAAACTCCTTTTCATATGCAGAAAGAGAATCCAGCATCTTCATCTAATTTCGGTTAGCTTTGATTAGTCATATTTGCAATATTGCATACTAAAGGAACCCTGTTTATCTGAGGTCAGTGTTTCAGTCAATGACATATTAGGTTCACCGGCTCCATTTGTTCACATTTCGCGCTTAATTCTGAGCTCAAATCGAACAAAACTCAATATCAAATATTTAATTTGTATCTTTGATTAAAGGTGCTAGTTATGAAAGCATTTAAATAAAGACATTCAAAATTACAAACTTGAAGTAGAGTACACTGTAATTTGACCTAAACAGATCTCGGAATGTTGAAAAAAATATATATGAGCGAGTTAAAGGAGTAACTTAACCTTTCAAACTGACTCAACATCAACAATATCACAAACAAAAGCATCAGCCTTTAAACTATATCTATGGACATTTTGGTTAGAAATAGCAAATACGGAAACCCCGGATTGGACTGTCATTATCATGAAAGAGCACCTCAGTAAATATCAAGGGCCAACAACTTTAAAAATCTTATAAAAGTTTTAAAATTTTGACTGTTACAAGAGCTTTCAATTTCCCAAATTCTACGCAGCCGCTTTTGATCTTGTACTAGAGTCTTGAGCAGTTGCTAGATTCTACTGGTAATGTTATTTTTTCGCTCGACCAGATTGATAAACAGCTTTGTAATTAATTACAATTTCAAGCAGTATAGAAAGGTTAAGTTGCTACTAAGATAAAGAGGTAACGACATGCAGAAAATGTTATTGGTACGAACTCAAAGTACAGGCTAAAAGTTCTTTATAACGAATTAGTTAAATGCATGAGACATTGACAGTTTGAAAATATTTTGTAGTTGACATGCAAGCAGAATATACGCAAAAAGCATCAGTATTTACGCAAAAATTTATTTGTGCTAAAATTCCCTTTTAAAATGATCAATGTATGGCAAGCGAATGACGATAGAGTAAAGTAATAACATTTTCTTGGATTGCAACAAAAGAATGTCAATGCCCTGCATATAAAGCATGTAAGTTTCAGCTAAAAAAGAATATTAAAACGACGGGACGCCTGCAAAATATCTGATTTTTTCGTAGCTGACCCAAAACACGAGTGACCAAGGTGCCATGCGCGACCAAATTGGAATGAATCCTTTCCAAAGGGCTAGCACTCCTTCTTCGCCCACTGTTTTGAACAAACAGTCCAGCATCCCCTTATACACTAGGGGTCTGAAACAAACATACTCGGGGTCTTAGCTTTAGGTCAATGCAAAAACATAGCTGGCAGATTGCCAGAAAATAGCCGCAATAGATTCGTAGATCGGCAGTCTAAAAAAACAGTAAAAAAGACAGACCAAAAAATCGTCTTTTCATTGAAGGCTGATCTGTTATATTTTGATTAAAAATCTGTATAAGTTTTTGCTGCCTCTATTAGCTGATCTCAAATAACCTTCATTTAGAGTGACACACACCCATTTGGCCTTATCTCTTTGAATTAAAGTAAATAAAAGTCAATTTCAAATTGAGGAAGTCATTTTTGAGAGTGAGGTAAGTCAAGTGTGACCAAAAATTTAAAAACGCGCATGAACAAAAAAAATCGCTCCACTAAGAGCGGAAAATGACGTCACACATGCAATTCAGTTGAAATTGCATGAACGAATGAACAAAAAGTGGCTGTGACGTCATATGGCCGTAACAAAAATCATGACGACGAAATAAAAAAACCAAGAGAAGGCCAATAATAGCCCCAGCTATCGCTGTGCGGCTATTAATAAACATTTTCTTGATTTTAATCCAACACAAATTTTCCATCGAAACGACAAATTTAGGCTCTCACCGTCCATTCGAGTCAACTGGCTGATTCATAATTCTAGTCTTGATTACATCGGCAGGAGTGCCCACGAGAGCAGCAACCAAACCACTCGCCGCACTGAAACGAAAATCTAATGATGCACTTTCAAAAGGAAATTCGGGAACCATTTGGACGGAATATTATTTCTACACCACAACCCACATTGAAGATAAAAAAGCTCCTGTAGAACAGCTGTTTTAAATAAAAGTTAGAATTACTTATTCTACCTGGACAAAGAGTGTGTGACAGCATTGTCCTTCATTGAGAAATCGTTCAACAGATGACTTTTCACCTGATCATATGTCGCCAGCTCTATAACAAATCAAACTTGAACGCCTAAATCTCAAATTCTAACTTTATTTCGAAAAATCAGCAGGACCTGATTTCCAGAGAACAAAAAAAACGTAGATTAAAAACACTCCTCCCCAACACTGGGTGACTATTGGCTTGTCCCGGCAGATTGCAGAAATAGCTGCGAAATAGACTTGCGGGCCGTATAATACAGATAGCCGCTTAAAAGATATCGACGCTTAAGAAAATGTTCAACTTTCCAAAAACATCATTATGGTTTGTTCAAATTCAACTCACAGACAATTGAGGAACCTTTATTACACATAAGTCCTTAAACTAATTCAAACTAAATTTACAATTTAAAATGCAAAAGTCATTTTATTGACTGAGGTAAGGCACTTATGATCAAAATATAATCACGCAAATGACCTTAAATCCTTTCTAGAGAGCAATGACGTCAAGCGCGAAAAAGCCGTTGGTGAGGAAAAGAGGTCATTCAGAAAATTTGACTTTCAGCTTTGTTTGGATTGTTGAGACAAAAAGAGCGTCAGACGACAAAACCAAAAACGCTCTTAAGCGGAAGATATCCGGAAGTCACTCGATGTGTCCGACCTTCCCGAAGCAGTCAATGATATCACAGCAATTATTCTTTGTCTCACAACAATTATTCTTTGCCTAAAAACAAGATTTAAAAAATGACAAAACAATAACCAATGTCGAAAAGAGAAGAACTACAGCAAAAACATCACTGCAGCAAGCAAAAAGAGAAACAATTACAACATTATTCAGAAAGCATACAAAAAAGGCAGACAAAACAAAATCGTAAGACTAAAACATACTCCTTGTTGAACCCTGAATCACTAAAATTTCCACATAAAGCCAGAAAAAAGTTCTCAAACAAACTTTCCACAAATTTTGCACAAAAAGTTCTCAGACAACAAAATTTACAAAGTCCACGCTAGTACTTAAATAGACCAACCAGTCTAAAAAAAACTAACAGCACCTTTTAAAAAATTGAATTTTAAAATTAAAACCGCAATTTAGTAACTGCGAGAACAAATTTTTGGTTTTGGCGTCACCGCAATTATTCAAAATACTTAGCAGTTAACTCTTTCGTTTTGATGATAAATGTTTGGTTAAACAAAACTATTTCAAATTAAAATGTATCAGTAGAAAGACAAAGTGAATAATTTAACACCATGACGTATGAAAATATTATCAAAACCTCAAGCCCTCAGAAGCACCTCAGTACAAAAACATCTAGTCGTAAAGATCATCCACAAATTTTATGATATTAATTGAATAAATTCTCAGAATTTCTTCATATGAGAGAATTGGCAAAACTCAGGAAAAGGCAAAAATCTGAAAAAATTATCATACTCAAAGAAATAGAGCAAATAAAATTGAAATATTTATTGAAGCACTTCAAACTTAGAACGCAAAAAACTAATTAGAATTTCAAATTAAATCTGACTGTAGACAAAAAAAACAGAATCAGAAACATAACCGATTAACGTCGGGCGAATTGCTCTCAAACAACCGTCGAGCAGTTGGCTTCGTCAGTAGCTAACCATGGTCTAGTGAGGCTAGCTTTAGCTTGATTCGACTCTGCAACTTTTAGTTTTCTAGCCTTGTTAGTACTAAATCAAATAGAAAAAACTGATATTTTAAAAATTTGAAAAAGCCATACTTGAAAGAAAAGTTTCCATAGATCCCAGTGAAAAGAGGTTAAAAACTGTTTGTCGGCTCTGCAGTTATGTCAAGTAACCCATCTGCAAGTCTTGAAAAGCTTCGTTGGAGAGTAATGATCGTTAAACTCAGAAAAGGACAAAAACATTCAAAAAAATTTAAAACAATCGCAAATTTTACCAAAATCTTGCAAAAATTCATGATATTAAACTCTTCAAGGCCATTTCATTGTCTCACGAGACTATCCGGTATCCCTATTTAAAGCTTTAAATAGTTTCACTGGCTCAAGGACCCATAAACTTGGAACATGATAATTTTCTTAAAATTTGAAATTAAACTTTATCAAAAAATAGATAAAGCTGGAGTCATTAAAATATTGATAACGATTCCATTAACTCTAGAAACTATGCCACAGCTTATCATCAACTCTTGGAGGAGGTCCCCAGGACCCTGGTGCCGGAATAAAGAAAAAAATTCGAAAACATTCAAAAAACTTGAAACAATTGCAATTAATTTTTTATAAAAATTGCTGATATTAAAATCTTGAAAAATTATTCCATTACATCTTGAAGCTGTGCAGTAACCTATATTCAAACCCTACAGGAGTTTATGTGGCTGTTAAGGGTGGAAAAACCTAAAAAAAGCCAAAAAATTTCAAAAAACTTGCAAGTTGCATAAAAACTGCTAAAAATTGTATTATGATAATAAAATTTAAAAACTAATCCATGGCCAAGAAACACTTTCCAGTAACTTATCAAACCCTAACGGAGATTTCCCGTTGGGCTGAAAAACTTGAATAATGACTAAAAAATGTCAAAAAAATTTGAAAATTGCAAGTTTTGTAAAAATGCTAAATTCGTGGTGTTGAAATCTTGAAAAACATTCCATTATACTTAGAAACTATACAGTAACCTATTGCCAAACCCTAGAGGAGGTTCCTCGGCTCTTGAGGCTGGAAAAACCAAAAAAAAATAAAAAAAAACTTGAAAAAAAGCAAGTTTTATCAAAAAAATCGCTAAAACTGTCATAGTAAAAAATTGAAAGCTATTCCATGGCAAATAAAATTTGTTCAGTAATTTATTATCAAAGCACGTTTTTGGCCCCTGCGTCTGGAAAGAGTTGAATAAAGAAAAATAAGTGTCAATTGAAAAAATTTGCACGTTTTGTCAAAAAATAGCAAAAATTCGTGATGTTTAAATGTTGAAACCATTGCACTACCAATAGAAACTGTGCACTAACCTATTATAAAACCCTAGAGGAGGTTCCTTGACACCTAGGACTAAAAGAACTCAAAATGAATAAAATTTTCAAAAAGCTTGAAAATTAGTATAAACTTGCGTTTTCTTTAGCGATCGGTTGTTCGAACGTAGCCACGAGGGGGGGGGGGGGGGGGGGGGGGGGGCAACAGCTCAGCTTGGTAGGGTTGGGGGCAAAAGTGGGGGGTCAACAGTGGAGGGGTCTTCCTTTAAGAACCGCCCTTCACACCATAAGTACAAGTCTCCAAAACAGTTTAAGTTGAAACAGAGCTGAAAGGCTCTAAGAGCAGTTAATGAGTTAATGCCCGCTACCTGTTTATCTCGTTTATGAGGAAGAAAAGTCAAAAGCGTCAGACGAAAAATCGTATAAAAAAGAGCGACAGGGCTAATAAAATTGCTACAAACTTCGTTTGAGAGCAATTAAAAAAATAAGAAACTTTGGACAAAAAAGAAAACTGAAAGGGGTTCTGTATAAGTAAAAAACTGTTTTAAAACAATTGACGTAAAAAAACTCAGAAACGGAATGCCAAATATGCGAAAAAACTGTTACCATATGCCCTGATTACTGATAATAAAGTCCGATCAAAGATCCTGAAGAACAGAACTTAGTAAATGAGATTTTTATCCGAAGTATTATGGGATCAGTTTGCGTTTGATCTATAAGCGAAAATTGCCATGTGTACTGTTTCTTCTGCTACGCGAGAAATGTATTTTTTTCTGTGCGCTGTATTAGATGATTTAATTTTTTACTTTGAAAGTTTTTTGACAGAAGGGTGCACATGGCTAACCGTTTTTAGCCTTTTTTGTCTATTAGCTTATTTCTTTTGATTTAGTTATATTTTAGCAAAAAAAAACGTTTTTTATCATAGCTCTCCCCACTAATATATAACCCTTCGCAATTGATGTTGCAGTGTTATTGAGAGCCAACTAATGCGTTTTGGGGAAAAACTATGAATTTTCTCATTTTTATTAATGTTTTTTTTCCATTAAATAAGCATAGATTTTTTTTCCTTAAAACGCATTAGCTGGTTCTCAGAATTAGCTGGTTCTCAGAAACGAAACATAACTGAAAGCAAAAGAAATGAGCTAAATCGACAAAAAAGGCTAAAAACGGTTAACTATATTCACCATTCTGTCAAAAAAACTTTGAAAGTCAACAGGTCAACCATGCAATAACTTTTTTGGCTTGTTTGATTTTAATTTCACTTGGTAGTTCATTCCAATCTAGTATCGCTAATCTAACAAAGAGTTTTGCATTTTGGAAGAGGAAAAACTTTGGTCCCAGAACAACTCTTTTGTCCTTATAGACTCATGAAGGTTCCAGGTGATCAAGGGACGTCTCGATGTTGGTGAAAAAGCAGGTCGTAACTGTTTTTTTATTTTCCAAAAGTATTTTAATCTTTTTGTATTTAAAAATTTTTACGGGGAGTATATTCCGACTGCATTTAATATCTTGAACAGCTTCAAATTTTTGTCTAAAAAAGTTGCTCGTAATGACCAGGTAAGCTGTTTTTCAAGAGATTAAATTTTGCTCGATTGCGTGAATGATAACTGCTGAGTAGTGCAAGTGACTTAATACCAGGGCATTTAAGACAAGTATCAATAGTTTTTGTGGAATTGATTTTCTAATAGCAGGATTTCTTTCGTAGGATATGTTTCACTTCCTCGTGAAACGTTAATTTGCTGTCTATGTGAACCCCTAAATATTTTACTTCAGGTTTCTCGTCTATTGAAATTGAATCTATCATTATCTATTCATTGAAATCTTTTCTTTTGCTCTTACCGAATATCATGAATTCAGTTTTAGAGGTACTAACTGTGAGGTGATGTTCATGAAAATATCGAACGAGTTTGTTTGCATTTTGCTCAAACTTTATTTTGCTTTTGTCAATGGAGGTATCAAAATTCAAAATAACGGTATCGTCAGCATATTGTATAAGTTCATTTTCATTGTCAACTCTTGTTGCCATGTCAATTATGTACAGATTAAATAAGAGCGGGCCAAGTACTGTTCCTTGTGGTACACCTCTATGAAGCATTAGTTCATCTGATATGCAATCTTGTAGAATAACGCATTGCCGGCAGTTTGTAACGAAACTTCTTAAGAGATTTTTTGAGCTCTCATCAAAACCTAAGTTTCCTAACTCGATATCCAAAATGTCGTAATTGATAGAATCAAAACCTTTTGATAGTTTTGTTAATGTCAGTTTTCTTTTTGATGAATTCTGCGCAAAATAATAGGGAATCGATGGTTGAAAACTTTTTCCTAAAACCATACTGATTTTTACTTAGTAATTTGTTTTCGTGAAGGTACTGACCAATTTGATCTCTCAAAATGGTTTCAATGATCTTAGAAAGCATGGGGTACTGAAAATTGGGCGATAGTTATTAGGTTCCTCAGGGACATCTTTCTTGTACAGTGGAACAACATGTGCTTGTTTAAGCTCATTGGGGAAGCAAGATCATTTGATGCAGTAGTTCACAAGAAAGTTTAAATGAGGAACAATGACAGAGCTTGAGTCTTTAATAGCTCATGCAGGAATGTTTGATGGTCTGATTGTTTTATTTCTCCCCAGTGCCCTAATTGCATCATGACAGTCTTTTTCCGTTACAGAGTGAAAGCTAAAAGTTTTTTTTGTTTAAGATTGCATATCCCAGAAATCTGTAGTGGATGCTGAGGGCCTTGGAATTTCCCAAATGTATTCTATTAGAGAAACTATTAGAGAAAAAATAGCGAGATTCTATTGGAGAAACTAGATTCTAAACGGCTAACCTCCTAAATTAACAAGTGCAGCTCGTTGGCAGTTTGGTAACCAGCCGCGCCATAAACCAAACACTCCGCCTTCCGAGAGAATAACTTTAAACGCATGAGCACTATTTTTTACTCTGAAATATCAAAATTTGTGAAACTTGGACCCAGGATGAAGCAAAATCCCAAAAATTGGAATTATCGCACACCAACCTGACAGGTTCTCCCTTCAACCTGCGAATGCCTTCAGTTTGCATCTGAACTTTAACAAGATCAGTTGGACTTGCTAACAGCTGTCCTAAAGCACCCGCTGTCATTCCAGAAATACAGGACTTCCTAAAATGATAGAGCAGGGCATTGGTCGTTATTGACAGAAACTGATTTAAAAATGTTGCCAACGGCCTCCCTCCTGCAAATAGATAACAATTGAATCTAAATGACTACACAACTATAGGTATGTGGAACTAAGATTGAGCAACCCCCTTATAGATGTCGAACAAGACTTAAGTGTGTCAGTAGTAACAAACCTATACACCTGAACTCACTTTTTGGCACATTTTCCCCAAACATGTTCGATCATGCGCGCGGATGAAAAATTCTTGGTAATTTTTCCCTTTTAGTTTAGGATTGTTGCCTGAATATGTAATAGACTTACCTTAACTCCATTTTGAAGTAGACAGGTACCTTCTTTGTTTATAAGGAGTAATTACAGAAACTGGTAAACTGTATAGAAAACTGTTTTTACGCACGGTAAGGGAGGAAATGACTATGGGGGTATCGTGCAATGGAGGGTAATGGAGTGGAAATCCCATAAGGATTATAGGGTATAGCTTTTGCATGGGAGTAATAGGTTTTAGCGGTTACATGTAGAGACGCGACTTGGTAAATTCCAGAAGTTGAAAATTACATTCTACTCAATGCATGGAGATAATAGGCTATAGTTTTACCTTGCGGAGAAAACACTTAGAGCTAATTTTCTGCAAGCAAATAAAAAAGCAAAAAGTTGAATCAAGATAGAAGGGAACAGAATTGCATGTGGGTAATAAGGTAAACAAAGTTAGGCCATGGGGATAAAAGGGCATATATTTCAGCCTTTGCAATTAAGTAATGGGGTGAAGATTTGATTGGGTTTAATAGGGTAAAACATTGCATGCTATTTAGCCGAACAAAACTGCCATTGGGATAGTAAAATATAGAATTGACTATCTGCAAGATAAGGATAAGATTTGAAAAAAATATTAGGATTCAGATTTGCATAGGGATAATAAGATATAGAATTGTCATGAATGTGGAATAGCTTTGAATAACTACGATATATTATATATAGGAAATAATTTTGATTATCTGCACTCGTAACATGGTGAAGATTAGTACCAAGATTGCTTGGTTTAGTATTTCATGGAGACAAAAGGCGTATAGATTCCAATATCTGGACATGAGTAAATAAAAGAAAGTGATGATTTGAATCTGATAAAAGCTTGTAGTATCACACAATAATTATAGAGTAAATTTTGCCAGGCATATAGTAGCGTATATAATGGATTATATGCATTTGGAGGGGGGAGCAAAAAAGTTGAAGATTTGAAGCGGAATACTAGGGCATAGTACTGAGTGGGGATTAAAGGAAGGTTTTATCAAGATACTGTTGTATAGATTTCAATAATAGCAAGCATGTAATTTGAGTAACCACTTGATTCGGTAAGGTAGAGTAAGGTTTTGCATGGAGGATAACAGGGTATAGTATTGCCATTAGAGTAATATACCAGTGCCAGATTTTTTTTAAAGCAAAAGTTCAGTCACTTGTGAACACTAATTAAATTTTGCATTATTTTCCTCTCAATGTACAAGTCCTAGAGAAGATTTTCATAAGTAAAAGTTGATCCTTTAGTAAAAACTAACACAAAACTACTTAAGAAAACATCAAATTTGCTCACATAACATATATATGAGTCATCAAAGGTCAATTGTACATCATTTTTTTTTCCTCTAAATGTACGAGTCCTAGAGAAAAATTTCTTGAGGAAAAGTTGTTCCACTAGTGAAAACTAACACAAAACTACTTTAAAAAACATCAATTTTGCTCACATAACATATATATGAGTCATCAAAGGTCAATTGTACATCATTTTTTTCCTCTTGATGTACAAGTCCTAGAGAAAAGTTCATAAGGAAAAGTTGTTCCATTAGTGAAAACTAACACAAAACTACTTTAAAAAACATCATTTTTGCTCACATAACATATGAGTCATCAAAGGACAATTGTACATCATTTTTTTCCACTTAATGTACAAGGCCTAGAGAAAAATTTCATAAGGTAAAGTTGATCCATTAGATAAAACTAACACAAAACTTCTTTTAAAAATACCAATTTTGCTCACATAACAATTATATGAGTCATCAAAGGTTAATTGTACATCATTTTTTCTTCTTAATGCACAATTTCTACAGAAAAATTTCTTCAGGAAAAGTTGTTCCATTAGTGACAACTAACACAAAACTACTTTAAAAAACATCAATTTTACTCACATAACAGCTATATGAGTCATCAAAGGTCAATTGTGCAACATTTTTTCCTCTTAATGTACAACTCCTAGAGAAAAACTTCTAAAAGAAAAGTTGTTTCATTAGTGGAGGTTAACTCAAAACTACTTTAAAAAACTTAAATAAAGCCCACATAAAGTATATATGATTCAGCAAAGGTCATTTGTACATCATTTTTTCCTCTTTATGTACAAGTCAAAGAGGCAAAGAGGAAATTTTTTTAGGTGAAAGTTATTTTGATTAAAAATTAACATTAAACTACTATAAAAAACTTAAATAACGTTCACATAAAATATATACGAGTCATCAAAGATCAATTGTTCTTCAAAATTTTACTCTTAATGTACAAGTGATAGAAGATAACTTCCTAAGTAAAAGTGGTAAAATAGGTGAAAGATAACACAAAACTATTTTGGAAAATTAAATGTTGCTCATATATACAATATATGAGTCATCAAAGGTCATTTGGACATCATTTTCCTACTAATGTACAAGTCATGGAGGAAATGTTCTTAAGTTAACACAAGATTAATTTTAAAAAACTTAAATAAAGCTCACAAACTATATATGGGTAAGCACAGGTCATTTGTACATCAATTTTTCCTCTTAATGAACAAGTGATAGAGAAAAATTTCTTAAGGAAAAGTTGTTCAATTAGTGAGAAGTAACATAGAACTACTTTAGGCAAACCTAAATACTGCTCACATAAAGCATATATGAGTCATCAAAGTTCATAAGTACATCAATTTTTCCTCTTAATGTACAACTCATAGAGGAAAACTTCTTAATTAAGTTGTTCAGTTAGTGAAAGTTAACACAACACTATTTTTAAAGATTTAAATAAAGCTCACATAAAGTATATATGAGTCAGCACAGGTCATTTGTACATTTTTTGTTTCCTCTTAATGTAAAAGTCACAAAGAAAAATTTCTAAAGCAAAAGTTGTGAAATTAGTGAAAAGTAACAGAGAACTACTTTAGGAAAACCTAAATACTGCTCACATAAAGTATATATGATTCATCAAAGGTCATATGTACATCATTTTTTCCCTCTTAATATACAAGTCAAAGAGGAAATTTATTTAGGAGAAAGTTATTTAATTAAAAATTAACGTTAAACTACTATAAAAAACTTAAATAACGTTCACATAAAATATAAACGAGTCATCAAAGATCAATTGTTCTTCAAAATTTTACTCTTAATGTACAAGTGATAGAAGACAACTTCCTAAGTAAAAGTGGTAAAATAGGTCAAAGATAGCACAAAACTACTTTGGAAAATTAAATGTTGCTCATATATACCATATATGAGTCATCAAAGGTCATTTGGACATCATTTTTATTACTAATGTACAAGTCATAGAGGAAATGTTCTTAAGTTAACAAAAGATTAATTTTAAAAAACTTAAATAAAGCTCACATAAACTATATATGAGTCAGCACAGGTCATTTGTACATCAATTTTTCCTCTTAATGAACAAGTGATAGAGAAAAATTTCTTAAGGAAAAGTTGTTCAATTAGTGAGAAGTAACATAGAACTACTTTAGGCAAACCTAAATACTGCTCACATAAAGCATATATGATTCATCAAAGTTCATATGTACATCAATTTTTTCTCTTAATGTACAAGTCATAGAGGAAAATTTCTTAATTAAAAGTTGTTCAGTTAGTGAAAGTTAACACAAAACTATTTTTAAAGATTTATTTAAAGCTCACATAAAGTATATATGAGTCAGCACAGGTCATTTGTACATTTTTTTGTTTCCTCTTAATGTAAAAGTCAAAGAAAAATTTCTAAAGCAAAAGTTGTGTAATTAGTGAAAAGTAACAGAGAACTACTTTAGGAAAACCTAAATACTGCTCACATAAAGTATATATGATTCATCAAAGGTCATATGTACATCATTTTTTCCCTCTTAATATACAAGTCAAAGAGGAAATTTATTTAGGTGAAAGTTATTTAATTAAAAATTAACGTTAAACTACTATAAAAAACTTAAATAACGTTCACATAAAATATATACGAGTCATCAAAGATCAATTGTTCTTCAAAATTTTACTCTTAATGTACAAGTGATAGAAGATAACTTCCTAAGTAAAAGTGGTAAAATAGGTCAAAGATAACACAAAACTACTTTGGAAAATTAAATGTTGCTCATATATACCATATATGAGTCATCAAAGGTCATTTGGACATCATTTTTCCTACTAATGTACAAGTCATAGAGGAAATGTTCTTAAGTTAACACAAGATTAATTCTAAAAAACTTAAATAAAGCTCACATAAACTATATATGAGTCAGCACAGGTCATTTGTACATCAATTTTTCCTCTTAATGAACAAGTGATAGAGAAAAATTTCTTAATTAAAAGTTGTTCAGTTAGTGAAAGTTAACACAAAACTATTTTTAAAGATTTAAATAAAGCTCACATAAAGTATATATGAGTCAGCACAGGTCATTTGTACATTTTTTTGTTTCCTCTTAATGTAAAAGTCAAAGAAAAATTTCTAAAGCAAAAGTTTAGTAATTAGTGAAAAGTAACAGAGAACTACTTTGGGAAAACCTAAATACTGCTCACATAAAGTATATATGATTCATCAAAGGTCATATGTACATCATTTTTTCCCTCTTAATATACAAGTCAAAGAGGAAATTTATTTAGGTGAAAGTTATTTAATTAAAAATTAACGTTAAACTACTATAAAAAAACTTAAATAACGTTCACCAAAAATATATACGAGTCATCAAAGATCAATTGTTCTTCAAAATTTTACTCTTAATGTACAAGTGATAGAAGATAACTTCCTAAGTAAAAGTGGTAAAATAGGTCAAAGATAACACAAAACTACTTTGGAAAATTAAATGTTGCTCATGTATACCATATATGAGTCATCAAAGGTCATTTGGACATCATTTTTCCTACTAATGTACAAGTCATAGAGGAAATGTTCTTAAGTTAACACAATTAATTCTAAAAAACTTAAATAAAGCTCACATAAACTATATATGAGTCAGCACAGGTCATTTGTACATCAGTTTTTCCTCTTAATGAACAAGTGATAGAGAAAAATTTCTTAATTAAAAGTTGTTCAGTTAGTGAAAGTTAACACAAAACTATTTTTAAAGATTTAAATAAAGCTCACATAAAGTATATATGAGTCAGCACAGGTCATTTGTACATTTTTTTGTTTCCTCTTAATGTAAAAGTCAAAGAAAAATTTCTAAAGCAAAAGTTTAGTAATTAGTGAAAAGTAACAGAGAACTACTTTGGGAAAACCTAAATACTGCTCACATAAAGTATATATGATTCATCAAAGGTCATATGTACATCATTTTTTCCCTCTTAATATACAAGTCAAAGAGGAAATTTATTTAGGTGAAAGTTATTTAATTAAAAATTAACGTTAAACTACTATAAAAAAACTTAAATAACGTTCACCAAAAATATATACGAGTCATCAAAGATCAATTGTTCTTCAAAATTTTACTCTTAATGTACAAGTGATAGAAGATAACTTCCTAAGTAAAAGTGGTAAAATAGGTCAAAGATAACACAAAACTACTTTGGAAAATTAAATGTTGCTCATGTATACCATATATGAGTCATCAAAGGTCATTTGGACATCATTTTTCCTACTAATGTACAAGTCATAGAGGAAATGTTCTTAAGTTAACACAATTAATTCTAAAAAACTTAAATAAAGCTCACATAAACTATATATGAGTCAGCACAGGTCATTTGTACATCAATTTTTCCTCTTAATGAACAAGTGATAGAGAAAAATTTCTTAATTAAAAGTTGTTCAGTTAGTGAAAGTTAACACAAAACTATTTTTAAAGATTTAAATAAAGCTCACATAAAGTATATATGAGTCAGCACAGGTCATTTGTACATTTTTTTGTTTCCTCTTAATGTAAAAGTCAAAGAAAAATTTCTAAAGCAAAAGTTTAGTAATTAGTGAAAAGTAACAGAGAACTACTTTGGGAAAACCTAAATACTGCTCACATAAAGTATATATGATTCATCAAAGGTCATATGTACATCATTTTTTCCCTCTTAATATACAAGTCAAAGAGGAAATTTATTTAGGTGAAAGTTATTTAATTAAAAATTAACGTTAAACTACTATAAAAAAACTTAAATAACGTTCACAAAAAATATATACGAGTCATCAAAGATCAATTGTTCTTCAAAATTTTACTCTTAATGTACAAGTGATAGAAGATAACTTCCTAAGTAAAAGTGGTAAAATAGGTCAAAGATAACACAAAACTACTTTGGAAAATTAAATGTTGCTCATATATACCATATATGAGTCATCAAAGGTCATTTGGACATCATTTTTCCTACTAATGTACAAGTCATAGAGGAAATGTTCTTAAGTTAACACAAGATTAATTCTAAAAAACTTAAATAAAGCTCACATAAACTATATATGAGTCAGCACAGCTCATTTGTACATCAATTTTTCCTCTTAATGAACAAGTGATAGAGAAAAATTTCTTAAGGAAAAGTTGTTCAATTAGTGAGAAGTAACATAGAACTACTTTAGGCAAACCTAAATACTGCTCACATAAAGCATATATGAGTCATCAAAGTTCATATGTACATCAATTTTTTCTCTTAATGTACAAGTCATAGAGGAAAATTTCTTAATTAAAAGTTGTTCAGTTAGTGAAAGTTAACACAAAACTATTTTTAAAGATTTAAATAAAGCTCACATAAAGTATATATGAGTCAGCACAGGTCATTTGTACATTTTTTTGTTTCCTCTTAATGTAAAAGTCATAAAGAAAAATTTCTAAAGCAAAAGTTGTGTAATTAGTGAAAAGTAACAGAGAACTACTTTAGGAAAACATAAATACTGCTCACATAAAGTATATATGATTCATCAAAGGTCATATGTACATCATTTTTTCCCTCCTAATATACAAGTCAAAGAGGAAATTTATTTAGGTGAAAGTTATTTAATTAAAAATTAACGTTAAACTACTATAAAAAACTTAAATAACGTTCACATAAAATATATACGAGTCATCAAAGATCAATTGTTCTTCAAAATTTTACTCTTAATGTACAAGTGATAGAAGATAACTTCCTAAGTAAAAGTGGTAAAATAGGTCAAAGATAACACAAAACTACTTTGGAAAATTAAATGTTGCTCATATATACCATATATGAGTCATCAAAGGTCATTTGGACATCATTTTTCCTACTAATGTACAAGTCATAGAGGAAATGTTCTTAAGTTAACACCAGATTAATTTTAAAAAACTTAAATAAAGCTCACATAAACTATATATGAGTCAGCACAGGTCATTTGTACATCAATTTTTCCTCTTAATGAACAAGTGATAGAGAAAAATTTCTTAAGGAAAAGTTGTTCAATTAGTGAAGTAACATAGAACTACTTTAGGCAAACCTAAATACTGCTCACATAAAGCATATATGAGTCATCAAAGTTCATAAGTACATCAATTTTTCCTCTTAATGTACAACTCATAGATGGAAACTTCTTAATTAAAAGTTGTTCAGTTAGTGAAAGTTAACACAAAACTATTTTTAAAGATTTAAATAAAGCTCACATAAAATATATACGAGTCAGCACAGGTCATTTGTACATTTTTTGTTTCCTCTTAATGTAAAAGTCATAAAGAAAAATTTCTAAACAAAAGTTGTGTAATTAGTGAAAAGTAATAGAGAACTACTTTAGGAAAACCTAAATACTGCTCACATAAAGTATATATGATTCATCAAAGGTCATATGTACATCATTTTTCCCTCTTAATATACAAGTCAAAGAAGAAATTTATTTAGGTGAAAGTTATTTAATTAAAAATTAACATTAACCTACTATAAAACACTTGAATAACGTTCACATAAAATATATACGAGTCATCAAAGATCAATTGTTCTTCAAAATTTTACTCTTAATGTACAAGTGATAGAAGATAACTTCCTAAGTAAAAGTGGTAAAATAGGTCAAAGATAACACAAAACTACTTTGGAAAATTAAATGTTGCTCATATATACCATATATGAGTCATCAAAGGTCATTTGGACATCATTTTTCCTACTAATGTACAAGTCATAGAGGAAATGTTCTTAAGTTAACACAAGATTAATTTTAAAAAACTTAAATAAAGCTCACATAAACTATATATGAGTCAGCACAGGTCATTTGTACATCAATTTTTCCTCTTAATGAACAAGTGATAGAGAAAAATTTCCTTTGGAAAAGTTGTTCAATTAGTGAGAAGTAACATAGAACTACTTGACGCAAACCTAAATACTGCTCACATAAAGCATATATGAGTCATCAAAGTTCATAAGTACATCAATTTTTCCTCTTAATGTACAACTCATAGATGGAAACTTCTTAATTAAAAGTTGTTCAGTTAGTGAAAGTTAACACAAAACTATTTTTAAAGATTTAAATAAAGCTCACATAAAGTATATATGAGTCAGCACAGGTCATTTGTACATTTTTTTGTTTCCTCTTAATGTAAAAGTCAAAGAAAAATTTCTAAAGCAAAAGTTTAGTAATTAGTGAAAAGTAACAGAGAACTACTTTGTGAAAACCTAAATACTGCTCACATAAAGTATATATGATTCATCAAAGGTCATATGTACATCATTTTTTCCCTCTTAATATACAAGTCAAAGAGGAAATTTATTTAGGTGAAAGTTATTTAATTAAAAATTAACGTTAAACTACTATAAAAAACTTAAATAACGTTCACATAAAATATATACGAGTCATCAAAGATCAATTGTTCTTCAAAATTTTACTCTTAATGTACAAGTGATAGAAGATAACTTCCCAAGTAAAAGTGGTAAAATAGGTCAAAGATAACACAAAACTACTTTGGAAAATTAAATGTTGCTCATATATACCATATATGAGTCATCAAAGGTCATTTGGACATCATTTTTCCTACTAATGTACAAGTCATAGAGGAAATGTTCTTAAGTTAACACAAGATTAATTCTAAAAAACTTAAATAAAGCTCACATAAACTATATATGAGTCAGCACAGGTCATTTGTACATCAATTTTTCCTCTTAATGAACAAGTGATAGAGAAAAATTTCTTAAGGAAAAGTTGTTCAATTAGTGAAGTAACATAGAACTACTTTAGGCAAACCTAAATACTGCTCACATAAAGCATATATGAGTCATCAAAGTTCATAAGTACATCAATTTTTCCTCTTAATGTACAACTCATAGATGGAAACTTCTTAATTAAAAGTTGTTCAGTTAGTGAAAGTTAACACAAAACTATTTTTAAAGATTTAAATAAAGCTCACATAAAATATATATGAGTCAGCACAGGTCATTTGTACATTTTTTGTTTCCTCTTAATGTAAAAGTCATAAAGAAAAATTTCTAAACAAAAGTTGTGTAATTAGTGAAAAGTAATAGAGAACTACTTTAGGAAAACCTAAATACTGCTCACATAAAGTATATATGATCCATCAAAGGTCATATGTACATCATTTTTCCCTCTTAATATACAAGTCAAAGAAGAAATTTATTTAGGTGAAAGTTATTTAATTAAAAATTAACATTAACCTACTATAAAACACTTGAATAACGTTCACATAAAATATATACGAGTCATCAAAGATCAATTGTTCTTCAAAATTTTACTCTTAATGTACAAGTGATAGAAGATAACTTCCTAAGTAAAAGTGGTAAAATAGGTCAAAGATAACACAAAACTACTTTGGAAAATTAAATGTTGCTCATATATACCATATATGAGTCATCAAAGGTCATTTGGACATCATTTTTCCTACTAATGTACAAGTCATAGAGGAAATGTTCTTAAGTTAACACAAGATTAATTCTAAAAAACTTAAATAAAGCTCACATAAACTATATATGAGTCAGCACAGGTCATTTGTACATCAATTTTTCCTCTTAATGAACAAGTGATAGAGAAAAATTTCTTAAGGAAAAGTTGTTCAATTAGTGAGAAGTAACATAGAACTACTTTAGGCAAACCTAAACACTGCTCACATAAAGCATATATGAGTCATCAAAGTTCATAAGTACATCAATTTTTCCTCTTAATGTACAACTCATAGAGGAAAACTTCTTAATTAAAAGTTGTTCAGTTAGTGAAAGTTAACACAAAACGTTTTTTAAAGATTTAAATAAAGCTCACATAAAATATATATGAGTCAGCACAGGTCATTTGTACATTTTTTGTTTCCTCTTAATGTAAAAGTCATAAAGAAAAATTTCTAAACAAAAGTTGTGTAATTAGTGAAAAGTAACAGAGAACTACTTTAGGAAAACCTAAATACTGCTCACATAAAGTATATATGATTCATCAAAGGTCATATGTACATCATTTTTCCCTCTTAATATACAAGTCAAAGAGGAAATTTATTTAGGTGAAAGTTATTTAATTAAAAATTAACATTAACCTACTATAAAACACTTGAATAACGTTCACATAAAATATATACGAGTCATCAAAGATCAATTGTTCTTCAAAATTTTACTCTTAATGTACAAGTGATAGAAGATAACTTCCTAAGTAAAAGTGGTAAAATAGGTCAAAGATAACACAAAACTACTTTGGAAAATTAAATGTTGCTCATATATACCATATATGAGTCATCAAAGGTCATTTGGACATCATTTTTCCTACTAATGTACAAGTCATAGAGGAAATGTTCTTATGTTAACACAAGATTAATTCTAAAAAACTTAAATAAAGCTCACAAAAACTATATATGAGTCAGCACAGGTCATTTGTACATCAATTTTTCCTCTTAATGAACAAGTGATAGAGAAAAATTTCTTAGGGAAAAGTTGTTCAATTAGTGAGAAGTAACATAGAACTACTTTAGGCAAACCTAAATACTGCTCACATAAAGCATATATGAGTCATCAAAGTTCATAAGT
The DNA here is from genome assembly GCF_964194025.1 of Convolutriloba macropyga. NCBI lineage: Eukaryota > Metazoa > Xenacoelomorpha > Acoela > Convolutidae > Convolutriloba > Convolutriloba macropyga. The sequence continues at coordinate 19,789,374 of NC_134475.1, forward strand.
ACATCAATTTTTCCTCTTAATGTACAACTCATAGAGGAAAACTTCTTAATTAAAAGTTGTTCAGTTAGTGAAAGTTAACACAAAACTATTTTTAAAGATTTAAATAAAGCTCACATAAAATATATATGAGTCAGCACAGGTCATTCGTACATTTTTTGTTTCCTCTTAATGTAAAAGTCATAAAGAAAAATTTCTAAACAAAAGTTGTGTAATTAGTGAAAAGTAACAGAGAACTACTTTAGGAAAACCTAAATACTGCTCACATAAAGTATATATGATTCATCAAAGGTCATATGTACATCATTTTTCCCTCTTAATATACAAGTCAAAGAGGAAATTTATTTAGGTGAAAGTTATTTAATTAAAAATTAACATTAACCTACTATAAAACACTTGAATAACGTTCACATAAAATATATACGAGTCATCAAAGATCAATTGTTCATCAAAACTTTACTCTTAATGTACAAGTGATAGAAGATAACTTCCTAAGTAAAAGTAGTAAATAAGTGAAAGATAACACAAAACTACTCTGGAAAATTAAATGTTGCTCATATATACCATATATGAGTCATCAAAGGTCATTTGGACATCATTTTTCCTACTAATGTACAAGTCATAGAGGAAATATTCTTAAGTTAACACAAGATTAATTTTAAAAAACTTAAATAAAGCTCACATAAACTATATATGAGTCAGTACAGGTCATTTGTACATCAATTTTTCCTCTTAATGAACAAGTGATAGAGAAAAATTTCCTTTGGAAAAGTTGTTCAATTAGTGAGAAGTAACATAGAACTACTTTACGCAAACCTAAATACTGCTCACATAAAGCATATATGAGTCATCAAAGTTCATATGTACATCAATTTTTCCTCTTAATGTACAAGTCATAGAGGAAAATTTCTTAATTAAAAGTTGTTCAGTTAGTGAAAATTAACACAAAACTATTTTTAAAGATTAAAATAAAGCTCACATAAAGTATATACGAGTCAGCACAGGTCATTTGTACATTTTTTGTTTCCTCTTAATGTAAAAGTCATAAAGAAAAATTTCTAAACAAAAGTTGTGTAATTAGTGAAAAGTAACAGAGAACTACTTTAGGAAAACCTAAATACTGCTCACATAAAGTATATATGATTCATCAAAGGTCATATGTACATCATTTTTTCCCTCTTAATATACAAGTCAAAGAGGAAATTTATTTAGGAGAAAGTTATTTAATTAAAAATTAACGTTAAACTACTATAAAAAACTTAAATAACGTTCACATAAAATATAAACGAGTCATCAAAGATCAATTGTTCATCAAAACTTTACTCTTAATGTACAAGTGATAGAAGATAACTTCCTAAGTAAAAGTAGTAAATAAGTGAAAGATAACACAAAACTACTCTGGAAAATTAAATGTTGCTCATATATACCATATATGAGTCATCAAAGGTCATTTGGACATCATTTTTCCTACTAATGTACAAGTCATAGAGGAAATATTCTTAAGTTAACACAAGATTAATTTTAAAAAACTTAAATAAAGCTCACATAAACTATATATGAGTCAGCACAGGTCATTTGTACATCAATTTTTCCTCTTAATGAACAAGTGATAGAGAAAAATTTCCTTTGGAAAAGTTGTTCAATTAGTGAGAAGTAACATAGAACTACTTTACGCAAACCTAAATACTGCTCACATAAAGCATATATGAGTCATCAAAGTTCATATGTACATCAATTTTTCCTCTTAATGTACAAGTCATAGAGGAAAATTTCTTAATTAAAAGTTGTTCAGTTAGTGAAAGTTAACACAAAACTATTTTTAAAGATTAAAATAAAGCTCACATAAAGTATATACGAGTCAGCACAGGTCATTTGTACATTTTTTGTTTCCTCTTAATGTAAAAGTCATAAAGAAAAATTTCTAAACAAAAGTTGTGTAATTAGTGAAAAGTAACAGAGAACTACTTTAGGAAAACCTAAATACTGCTCACATAAAGTATATATGATTCATCAAAGGTCATATGTACATCATTTTTCCCTCTTAATATACAAGTCAAAGAGGAAATTTATTTAGGTGAAAGTTATTTAATTAAAAATTAACATTAACCTACTATAAAACACTTGAATAACGTTCACATAAAATATGTACGAGTCATCAAAGATCAATTGTTCATCAAAACTTTACTCTTAATGTACAAGTGATAGAAGATAACTTCCTAAGTAAAAGTAGTAAATAAGTGAAAGATAACACAAAACTACTCTGGAAAATTAAATGTTGCTCATATATACCATATATGAGTCATCAAAGGTCATTTGGACATCATTTTTCCTACTAATGTACAAGTCATAGAGGAAATATTCTTAAGTTAACACAAGATTAATTTTAAAAAACTTAAATAAAGCTCACATAAACTATATATGAGTCAGCACAGGTCATTTGTACATCAACTTTTCCTCTTAATGAACAAGTGATAGAGAAAAATTTCCTTTGGAAAAGTTGTTCAATTAGTGAGAAGTAACATAGAACTACTTTACGCAAACCTAAATACTGCTCACATAAAGCATATATGAGTCATCAAAGTTCATATGTACATCAATTTTTCCTCTTAATGTACAAGTCATAGAGGAAAATTTCTTAATTAAAAGTTGTTCAGTTAGTGAAAGTTAACACAAAACTATTTTTAAAGATTAAAATAAAGCTCACATAAAGTATATACGAGTCAGCACAGGTCATTTGTACATTTTTTTTGTTTCCTCTTAATGTAAAAGTCATAAAGAAAAATTTCTAGAGCAAAAGTTGTGTAACTAGTGGAAAGTAACAGAGAACTACTTTAGGAAAACCTAAATACTGCTCACATAAAGTATATATGATTCATCAAAGGTCATATGTACATCATTTTTCCCTCTTAATGTACAACTCCTAGAGAAAAATTTCTAAAGGAAAAGTTGTTCCATTAGAGGAGGTTAACTCAAAACTACTTTAAAAAACTTAATTCCCACATTAAGTATTTATGATTCAGCAAAGGTCATTTGTACATCATTTTTTCCTCTTTATGTACAAGTCAAAGAAGAAATTTTTTTAGGTGAAAGTTATTTAATTAAAAATTAACATTAAACTACTATAAAACACTTGAATAACGTTCACATAAAATATATACGAGTCATCAAAGATCAATTGTTCATCAAAATTTTACTCTTAATGTACAAGTGATAGAAGATAACTTCCTAAGTAAAAGTGGTAAAATAAGTGAAAGATAACACAAAACTACTTTGGAAAATTAAATGTTGCTCATATATACCATATATGAGTCATCAAATGTCAATTGGACATCATTTTTCCTACTAATGTACAAGTCATAGAGGAAATGTTCTGAAGTAAAAGTTATTTAATTAGTGAAAGTTAACACAAGATTATTTTTAAAAAACTTAAATAAAGCTCACATAAACTATATATGAGTCAGCACAGGTCATTTGTACATCAATTTTTCCTCTTAATGTACAAGTGATAGAGGAAATCTTCTTAAGAAAAATTTGTTTTATTAGAGAAAGTTTTCACAAAACTACTTTTTAAAAACTTAAATAAAGCTCACATAAATTATATATGAGTCAGCATAGGTCATTTGTACATCATTTTTTCCCTCTTAATGTAGAAGTCATAGAGAAAAATTTCTTAAGGAAAATTTGTTCAATTAGTGGGAAGTAACATAGAACTACTTTAGGCAAACCTAAATACTGCTCACATAAAGTATATAAGAGTCGTCAAATTTCAAATGTGCATCAATTTTTCCTCTAAATGTACAAGTCATAGAGGAGAATTTCTTAATTAAAAGTTGTTCAATTAGTGAAAGTTAACACAATTCCTAGAGAAAAATTTCATAAGGTAAAGTTGTTCCGTTAGTAAAAACTAACATAAAACTTCTTTTAAAAATATAAATTTTGCTCGCATAACATATATATGAGTCATCAGAGGTCAATTGTACAACATTTTTTCCTCTTAATGTACAACTCCTAGAGAAAAATTTCTAAAGGAAAAGTTGTTCCATTAGTGGAGGTTAACTCAAAACTACTTTAAAAAACTTAAAGCCCACATAAAGTATTTATGATTCAGCAAAGGTCATTTGAACATCATTTTTTCCTCTTTATGTACAAGTCAAAGAGGAAATTTTTTTAGGTGAAAGTTATTTAATTAAAAATTAACATTAAACTACTATAAAATACTTGAATAACGTTCACATAAAATATATACGAGTCATCAAAGATCAATTGTTCATCAAAATTTAGCTCTTAATGTATAAGTGATAGAAGATAACTTCCTAAGTAAAAGTGGTAAAATAAGTGAAAGATAACACAAAACTACTTTGGAAAATTAAATGTTGCTCATATACCATATATGAGTCATCGAAGGTCATTTGGACATCATTTTTCCTACTAATGTACAAGTCAGAGGAAATGTTCTTAAGTAAAAGTTATTTAATTAGTGAAAGTTAACACAATTCCTAGAGAAAAATTTCATAAGGTAAAGTTGTTCCGTTAGTAAAAACTAACATAAAACTTCTTTTAAAAATAAAAATTTTGCTCGCATAACATATATATGAGTCATCAGAGATCAATTGTACAACATTTTTTCCTCTTAATGTACAACTCCTAGAGAAAAATTCCTAAAGGAAAAGTTGTTCCATTAGAGGAGGTTAACTCAAAACTACTTTAAAAAACTTAAAGCCCACATTAAGTATTTATGATTCAGCAAAGGTCATTTGTACATCATTTTTTCCTCTTTATGTACAAGTCAAACAAATTTTTTTAGGTGAAAGTTATTTAATTAAAAATTAACATTAAACTACTATAAAACACTTGAATAACGTTCAAATAAAATATATACGAGTCATCAAAGATCAATTGTTCATCAAAATTTTACTCTTAATGTACAAGTGATAGAAGATAACTTCCTAAGTAAAAGTGGTAAAATAAGTGAAAGATAACACAAAACTACTTTGGAAAATTAAATGTTGCTCATATACCATATATGAGTCATCGAAGGTCATTTGGACATCATTTTTCCTACTAATGTACAAGTCATAGAGGAAATGTTCTTAAGTAAAAGTTATTTAATTAGTGAAAGTTAACACAATTCCTAGAGAAAAATTTCATAAGGTAAAGTTGTTCCGTTAGTAAAAACTAACATAAAACTTCTTTTAAAAATATAAATTTTGCTCGCATAACATATATATGAGTCATCAGAGGTCAATTTTACAACATTTTTTCCTCTTAATGTACAACTCCTAGAGAAAAATTTCTAAAGGAAAAGTTGTTCCATTAGTGGAGGTTAACTCAAAACTACTTTAAAAAACTTAAAGCCCACATAAAGTATTTATGATTCAGCAAAGGTCATTTGAACATCATTTTTTCCTCTTTATGTACAAGTCAAAGAGGAAATTTTTTTAGGTGAAAGTTATTTAATTAAAAATTAACATTAAACTACTATAAAACACTTGAATAACGTTCACATAAAATATATACGAGTCATCAAAGATCAATTGTTCATCAAAATTTAACTCTTAATGTACAAGTGATAGAAGATAACTTCCTAAGTAAAGTGGTAAAATAAGTGAAAGATAACACAAAACTACTTTGGAAAATTAAATGTTGCTCATATATACCATATATGAGTCATCGAAGGTCATTTGGACATCATTTTCCCTACTAATGTACAAGTCATAGAGGAAATGTTCTTAAGTAAAAGTTATTTAATTAGTGAAAGTTAACACAAGATTAATTTTTAAAAAACTTAAATAAAGCTCACATAAACTATATATGAGTCAGCACAGGTCATTTGTACATCAATTTTTCCTCTTAATGTACAAGTGATAGAGAAAAACTTCTTAAGGAAAATTTGTTCAATTAGTGGAAAGTAACATAGAACTACTTTAGGCAAACCTAAATACTGCTCACATAAAGTATATATGAGTCATCAAAGTTCATATGTACACCAATTTTTCCTCTTAATGTACAAGTGATAGAGGAAATCTTCTTAAGAAAAAGTTGTTTAATTAGTGAAAGTTTTCACAAAAAGTTAACACAAAACTATTTTTAAAAATTTAAATAAAGCTCACAAAGTATATATGAGTCAGCAAATGTCATTTGAACATTTTCTTGTTTCCTCTTAATGTAAAAGTCATAAAGAAAAATTTCTAAAGCAAAAGTTGTTTAATTAGTGAAAAGTAACAGAACTACTTTAGGAAAACCTAAATACTGCTCACATAAAGTATATATGAGTCATCAAAGGTCATATGTACATCATTTTTTCCCTCTCAATGTACAAGTCATAGAGAAAAGTTCTTTGAGGAAAATTTGTTCTATTAGTGAAAACAAACGCAAAACTGCTTTGAAAAATGTCAATTGCGCACACATAAAGAATATATATGAGTCATCAAAGGTCATTTTTTCTCTTAACGTACAAGTCATAGAGAAAAATTTCTTAGGGAAAACTGGTTCAATTAGTTAAAACTAACACAAAATTGTTATAAAAAATACCAATTTGGCTAACATAATTGATATATGAGTCATCAAATGTAACGTGCACATCTTTTTTCCTCTTAATGTTCAAGTCATAGAGAAAAATTTCAACAATTTCAAAAAAGAGTCAACAAAGTTTATTTGTACCTCATTTTTTCTCTTAATTTACAAATCTATCGGAAAGTTTGTTTGGTTGAGGTTGTTTCCTTAATAAAAACTACCAATAAAAAACTTGAATTGTCAGTTTTGTCCATACAAAATATCTATGAGTCCCGAAAAGTTAATTGTACGTCAATTTTTTTCCTCTTAAATTACAAGTTCCAGAGAGAAAATTGTTTCGTAGTTAAAACTTAAACAATACTTGAAAAACTATCAATTTTGTTTACATAAAGTAAAAATGAGTCATCAAAGTTTGCTTGTGCATTGCCCCCTCCTAAATTTACAAGACCAGAACAAAAAAATCTCATGTAAAATTTGTATCAGGTGTCATCAAGTGTCATCTAAATTTATGTGAGAGTCATCGTAAGTGCATCGTTTTGCTCTCAGCTTACAAGTTACAGTGAAAAACTCCTTCTATAAGGTTGTTTTGTATCTGAAAGATGACACAAAAAACTTAAAATTGTATCAATTTTGCTCATAAAAGTTAAATATGAGTATATGTGAAATAAAGGGTCAAATGTACATCATTTCTTTCTACTTAATGAACAAGTCCTGGAGAAAAGTACAAGTAAAAAAGATACGTTCATTTCTGAAAATTAACGCAAGATTATTTTAAAATGTATTAGTTTGTGTCATAAAAAATATAAAATGACTAATCAAAGGCTAATTGTACATCGTTTTTTTCCTCTTAATGTACAAGTTGCAGTGAAAAACTCATCAAATAAAAAACTCTTTCATTGGTGAAAATTAACAAAAATTTACTCTACTTTGCATTAGTTCCTTTCATATAACGTATGTACGAGTCAGCAAACGTCAATGTTTATCATTTTATTCCACTTGAGGTACAAGTATCGGGGAAGGTTCCTTCATTAAAAAGTTTTTCGTAAGTTAAAACTCATCCAAAACCACTTAAAACTTTACGCAAACTAACATGAGATTCACACAAGTCTCTGAGCGAAACCTTCAGAGACATATTTTTCAAGAAAATCTCGATCAATCAGCAAAAACTAACAGAAAAATTCTCAAAAGAGTATCAGTTTTGTTCACGAAAATGTAAATGAGTCATTAAAAGTCAATTTTAAATCATTTTTCGCCCTCTTAATGTACCCAGAGATCAGATATTTTGAATAAACTTGTTTCATTAGTGAAAACTAACTTGCAAACAATTTGAAATGTATTAGTGTCGGTAATGTAAATTATATATGCGTCATCAAAGTGTGTAAGTGTACGTCACTTTTAATCCGCTCAATATACATGTCGCGGAGAAATAATTCCTAAGTAAAAGTTGATTCATGCGTAAAACTTATTTAAAATTATTTCAAAAGGTATGAAGCTCGGTCATATAAACTATAAATGAGTCATTACTAGTAAACAATAAATCATTCATTATCTTTCAATGTACAAGCAGTAGAGTGAAACTTATTCAATGCAGGTTAGTTTTCTGAAAAGAAAAAAATGTTCAAAGGAACATCTATTTTATGCACTTACATTACGTATGATTCATCTGGGCTCAGACGTACACTATCTCAGATTCACAATGTACAATAGTACAGCAATTTTTTGAAAACTTTTTTTTACTAGAAAGTTGTTTTGAAAAAATATTCGTCAACGGAAACTTAAAAATCAATTTCGTTCTCATTGTCGAGAAAGAAATGTTCGATTGTTTATAGTTTCCCATCTCTCAAGGTACAAGTGTTATACAAAAAAATACCTAAGGATAATTTCCACCAAAAAAAATGTGTTACGATTACTATGCATGAGTTGGAATTAACCGATGTACGTCTTACTCAGTGTTATTTTTTGTATAAGCAGCTAGAAGACACCAACATTTAAGAGTTTTTCATAAAACAAAAACCGGAATATTTTTCCAAAAAGTGTAGGCAAAGGATTTGTTGTTGACTGTGCAAACTGGTTTTTCGTAACGTAATTTTAACGAAACAAAGTAATGCACTTGCAACTAAAATCATTCTTTTTTTCTCTTTTGAAAAACGAAGCAATGAACCATGCATGCAAGAAAACCTACCAGATAGAACTCTAAGTGCATGTATGGTTCATTGCTTCGTTTTTCAAAAAAGAAAAAGATAATGATTTTAGTTGCAAGTGCGTAACTTTGTTTCGTTAAAATTACGTTACGAAAAACAAGTTAGCACAGTCAACAACAAATCCTTTGTCTACACTATTCGGAAAAATATTCCGGACTTTGTTTTATGAAAAACTCTTAATTGTTGGTGTCTTCTAGCTACTTATACAAAAAAATAACACTGAGTAAGACGTACATCGGTTAATTCCAACTCATGCATAGTAATCTTAACACATTTTTTTTGGTGAAAATTATCCTTAGGTATATTTTTGTATAACACTTGTACCTTGAGAGATGGGAAACTATAAACAATCGAACATTTCTTTCTCGACAATGAGCACGAAATTGATTTTTTTGAAGTTTCCGTTGACGAATATACTTTCACAACAACTTTCTAGTAAAAAAAAGTTTTCAAAAAATTGCTGTACTATTGTACATTGTGATCTGAGATAGTGTACGTCTGAGCCCAGATGAATCATACGTAATGTAAGTGCATAAAATAGATGTTCCTTTGAACATTTTTTTCTTTTCAGAAAACTAACCTGCATTGAATAAGTTTCACTCTACTGCTTGTACATTGAAAGATAATGAATGATTTATTGTTTACTAGTAATGACTCATTTATAGTTTATATGACCGAGCTTCATACCTTTTGAAATAATTTTAATTAAGTTTTACGCATGAATCAACTTTTACTTAGGAATTATTTCTCCGCGACATGTATATTGAGCGGATTAAAAGTGACGTACACTTACACACTTTGATGACGCATATATAATTTACATTACCGACACTAATACATTTCAAATTGTTTGCAAGTTAGTTTTCACTAATGAAACAAGTTTATTCAAAATATCTGATCTCTGGGTAGATTAAGAGGGCGAAAAATGATATAAAATTGACTTTTAATGACCCATTTACATTTTCGTGAACAAAACTGATACACTCTTGAGAATTTTTCCGTTAGTTTTTGCTGATTCATCGAGATTTTTTTGAAAAAATTTGTCTCTGAAGGTTTCGCTCAGAGACTTGTGTATTATGAAGGGAAAAAATGACTCTCATGTTAGTTTGCGTAAAGTTTTAAGTAGTTTTGGATGAATTTTAACTTACGAAAAACTTTTTAATGAAGGAACCTTCCCCGATACTTGTAACTCAAGTGGAATAAAATGATAAACATTGACGTTTGCTGACTCGTACATATGTTATATGAAAGGAACTAATGCAAAGTAGAGTAAGTTTTCGTTAATTTTCACCAATGAAAGAGTTTTTTATTTGATGACTTTTTCACTGCAACTTGTACATTAAGAGGAAAAAACGATGTACAATTAGCCTTTGATGAGTCATTTTATATTTTTTTATGACACAAATCAATACATTTTAAAACAATCTTGCGTTAACTTTCAGAAATGAACGTATCTTTTTTACTTGTACTTTTCTCCAGGACTTGTTCATTAAGTAGAAAGAAATGATGTACATTTGACCCTTTATTTCACATTTACTCAAATTTAACTTTCATGGGCAAAATTGATACAATTTTAAGTTTTTTTGTCACCTTTCAGATACAAAACAACTTTATAGAAGGAATTTTTCACTGTAACTATTAAGCTAAGAGCAAAACGATGCACTTATGATGACTCTCACATAAATTTAGATGACACACGAAACAAATTTTACATGAGATTTCTTTTGTTCTGGTCTTGTAAGTTTAAGAGGGGGCGATGCACAAGCGAACTTTGATGACTCAATTTTACTTTATGTAAACAAAATTTGATACTTTTTCAAGTATTGTTTTAGTTTTAACTACGAAACAATTTTCTCTCTGGAACTTGTAATTTAAGAGGAAAAAAATTGACGTACAATTAACCTTTCGGGACTCATAGATATTTTGTATGGACAAAACTGACAATTCAATTTTTTGGTAGTTTTCACTAAGGAAACAACCTCAACCAAACAAACTTTCCTCTAGATATGTAAATTAAGAGAAAAATGAGGTACATATGAACTTTGTTGACTCTTTTTTGAAATTGTTGAAATTTTTCTCTATGACTTGAACATGAAGAGGAAAAAATATGTGCAAGTTACATTTGATACCTCATTTTTACTTTATGTAAACAAAATCGATACTTTTTCAAGTATTGTTTTAGTTTTAACTACGAAACAATTTTCTCTCTGGAACATGTAATTTAAGAGGAAAAACAATGACGTACAATTAACCTTTCGGTAATCATAGATATTTTGTTGGATAAAACTGACAATTCAAGTTTTTTATTGGTAGTTTTCACGAAGGAAACAACCTCAACCAAACAAACTTTCCGCTAGATATGTAAATTAAGAGAAAAAATGAGGTACATATGAACTTTGTTGACTCTTTTTTGAAATTGTTAAAATTTTTCTCTATGACTTGAACATTAAGAGGAAAAAATATGTGCAAGTTACATTTCATGACTCATATATCACTTATGTTAGCCAAACTGATATTTTTTATAACAATTTTGTGTTAATTTTAACTAATTGAACCAGTTTTCCCTAATAAATTTTTCTCTATGACTTGTACGTTAAGAGAAAAAATGACCTTTGATGACTCATATATATTCTTTGTAGTTCTCTGTTACTTTTCACTAATTACACAACTTTTGCTTTAAAAATTTTTCTTTATGACTTTTACATTAGGAGGAAACAAAAAAATGTACAAATGACCTGTGCTGACTCATATATACTTTATGTGAGCTTTATTTAAATCTTTAAAAATAGTTTTGTGTTAACTTTTTGTGAAAACTTTCACTAATTAAACAACTTTTTCTTAAGAAGATTTCCTCTATCATTTGTACATTAAGAGGAAAAATTGATGTACAAATGACCTGTGCTGACTCATATATAGTTTATGTGAGCTTTATTTAAGTTTTTAAAATTAATCTTGTGTTAACTTAAGAACATTTCCTCTATGACGTGTACATTAGTAGGAAAAATGATGTCCAAATGACCTTTGATGACTCATATATGGTATATATGAGCAACATTTAATTTTCCAAAGTAGTTTTGTGTTATCTTTCACTTATTTACCACTTTTACTTAGGAAGTTATCTTCTATCACTTGTACATTAAGAGTAAAATTTTGATGAACAATTGATCTTTAATAACTCGTATATATTTTATGTGAACGTTATTCAAGTTTTTTATAGTAGTTTAACGTTAATTTTTAATTAAATAACTTTCACCTAAATAAATTTCCTCTTTGACTTGTATATTAAGAGGGAAAAAATGATGTACATATGACCTTTGATGAATCATATATACTTTATGTGGGCTTTATTTGTTTTTTAAAGTAGTTTTGAGTTAACTTTTACTAATGGAACAACTTTTAATTAAGAAATTTTCCTCTATGAGTTGTACATTAAGAGGAAAAATTGATGTACATATGAACTTTGATGACTCATATATGCTTTATGTGAGCAGTATTTAGGTTTGCCTAAAGTAGTTCTATGTTACTTTTCACTAATTACACAACTTTTGCTTTAAAAATTTTTCTTTATGACTTTTACATTAGGAGGAAACAAAAAAATGTACAAATGACCTGTGCTGACTCATATATACTTTATGTGAGCTTTATTTAAATCTTTAAAAATAGTTTTGTGTTAACTTTTTGTGAAAACTTTCACTAATTAAACAACTTTTTCTTAAGAAGATTTCCTCTATCATTTGTACATTAAGAGGAAAAATTGATGTACAAATGACCTGTGCTGACTCATATATAGTTTATGTGAGCTTTATTTAAGTTTTTAAAATTAATCTTGTGTTAACTTAAGAACATTTCCTCTATGACGTGTACATTAGTAGGAAAAATGATGTCCAAATGACCTTTGATGACTCATATATGGTATATATGAGCAACATTTAATTTTCCAAAGTAGTTTTGTGTTATCTTTCACTTATTTACCACTTTTACTTAGGAAGTTATCTTCTATCACTTGTACATTAAGAGTAAAATTTTGATGAACAATTGATCTTTAATAACTCGTATATATTTTATGTGAACGTTATTCAAGTTTTTTATAGTAGTTTAACGTTAATTTTTAATTAAATAACTTTCACCTAAATAAATTTCCTCTTTGACTTGTATATTAAGAGGGAAAAAATGATGTACATATGACCTTTGATGAATCATATATACTTTATGTGGGCTTTATTTGTTTTTTAAAGTAGTTTTGAGTTAACTTTTACTAATGGAACAACTTTTAATTAAGAAATTTTCCTCTATGAGTTGTACATTAAGAGGAAAAATTGATGTACATATGAACTTTGATGACTCATATATGCTTTATGTGAGCAGTATTTAGGTTTGCCTAAAGTAGTTCTATGTTACTTCTCACTAATTGAAAAACTTTTCCATAAGAAATTTTTCTCTATGACTTGAACATTAAGAGGAAAAAATATGTACAAGTTACATTTCATGACTCATATATCAATTATGTTAGCCAAATTGATATTTTTTACAACAATTTTGTGTTAATTTTAACTAATTGAACCAGTTTTCCCTAAGAAATTTTTCTCTATGACTTGTACGTTAAGAGAAAAAATGACCTTTGATGACTCATATATATTCTTTGTAGTTCTCTGTTACTTTTCACTAATTACACAACTTTTGCTTTAAAAATTTTTCTTTATGACTTTTACATTAGGAGGAAACAAAAAAATGTACAAATGACCTGTGCTGACTCATATATACTTTATGTGAGCTTTATTTAAATCTTTAAAAATAGTTTTGTGTTAACTTTTTGTGAAAACTTTCACTAATTAAACAACTTTTTCTTAAGAAGATTTCCTCTATCATTTGTACATTAAGAGGAAAAATTGATGTACAAATGACCTGTGCTGACTCATATATAGTTTATGTGAGCTTTATTTAAGTTTTTAAAATTAATCTTGTGTTAACTTAAGAACATTTCCTCTATGACGTGTACATTAGTAGGAAAAATGATGTCCAAATGACCTTTGATGACTCATATATGGTATATATGAGCAACATTTAATTTTCCAAAGTAGTTTTGTGTTATCTTTCACTTATTTACCACTTTTACTTAGGAAGTTATCTTCTATCACTTGTACATTAAGAGTAAAATTTTGATGAACAATTGATCTTTAATGACTCGTATATATTTTATGTGAACGTTATTCAAGTTTTTTATAGTAGTTTAATGTTAATTTTTAATTAAATAACTTTCACCTAAAAAAAAATTCCTCGTTGACTTGTACATTAAGGGGAACATATGATGTACATATGACCTGTGCTGAATCATACTTTATGTGGGCTTTATTTGTTTTTTAAAGTAGTTTTGAGTTAACTTTTACTAATGGAACAACTTTTCCTTTTGAAAATTTTCTCTAGGAGTTGTACATTAAGAGGAAAAAAATGATATACAGGTGACCCTCGATGACTCATATAATTGTTATTTGAGCAAAATTGATATTTTAAAAGAAGTTTTGTGTTAGTTTTTTCTAATGGAACAACTTTACCTTATAAAATTTTTCTCTAGGACTTGTACATTAAGAGGAAAAATTGATGTACAAATGACCTGTGCTGACTCATATATAGTTTATGTGAGCTTTATTTAAGTTTTTTAAAATTAATCTTTTGTTAACTTAAGAACATTTCCTCTATGACATGTACATTAGTAGGAAAAATGATGTCCAAATGACCTTTGATGACTCATATATGGTATATATGAGCAACATTTAATTTTCCAAAGTAGTTTTGTGTTATCTTTCACTTATTTACCACTTCTACTTAGGAAGTTATCTTCTATCACCTGTACATTACGAGTAAAATTTTGATGAACAATTGATCTTTAATGACTCGTATATATTTTATGTGAACGTTATTCAAGTTTTTTATAGTAGTTTAATGTTAATTTTTAATCAAATAACTTTCACCTAAAAAAATTTCCTCGTTGACTTGTACATTAAGAGGAAAAATGATGTACAAATGACCTGTTCTGAATCATATATACTTTATGTGGGCTTTATTTGTTTTTTAAAGTAGTTTTGAGTTAACTTTTACTAATGGAACAACTTTTAATTAAGAAATTTTCCTCTATGAGTTGTACATTAAGAGGAAAAATTGATGTACATATGAACTTTGATGACTAATATATGCTTTATGTGAGCAGTATTTAGGTTTGCCTAAAGTAGTTCTATGTTACTTCTCACTAATTGAAAAACTTTTCCATAAGAAATTTTTCTCTATGACTTGAACATTAAGAGAAAAAAATATGTACAAGTTACATTTCATGACTCATATATCAATTATGTTAGCCAAATTGATAT
Source organism: Convolutriloba macropyga (assembly GCF_964194025.1). Taxonomy (NCBI): domain Eukaryota; kingdom Metazoa; phylum Xenacoelomorpha; order Acoela; family Convolutidae; genus Convolutriloba; species Convolutriloba macropyga. Next base: position 19,804,444 of record NC_134475.1, read on the forward strand.
TTTTTATAACAATTTTGTGTTAATTTTAACTAATTGAACCAGTTTTCCCTAAGAAATTTTTCTCTGACTTGTACGTTAAGAGAAAAAATGACCTTTGATGACTCATATATATTCTTTGTAGTTCTCTGTTACTTTTCACTAATTACACAACTTTTGCTTTAGAAATTTTTCTTTATGACCTTTACAGTAAGAGGAAACAAAAAATTGTACAAATGACCTGTGCTGACTCATATATACTTTATGTGAGCTTTATTCAAATCTTTAAAAATAGTTTTGTGTTAACTTTCACTAACTGAACAACTTTTAATTAAGAAATTTTTCTCTATCACTTGTTCATTAAGAGGAAAAATTGATGTACAAATGACCTGTGCTGACTCATATATAGTTTATGTGAGCTTTATTTAAGTTTTTAAACTTAATCTTGTGTTAACTTAAGAAAATTTCCTCTATGACTTGTACATTAGTAGGAAAAATGATGTCCAAATGACCTTTGATGACTCATATATGGTATATATGAGCAACAATTATTTTTCCAAAGTAGTTTTGTGTTATCTTTCACTTATTTACCACTTTTACTTAGGAAGTTATCTTCTATCACTTGTACATTAAGAGTAAAATTTTGATGAACAATTGATCTTTAATGACTCGTATATATTTTATGTGAACGTTATTCAAGTTTTTTATAGTAGTTTAATGTTAATTTTTAATCAAATAACTTTCACCTAAAAAAATTTCCTCGTTGACTTGTACATTAAGAGGAAAAACGATGTACAAATGACCTGTGCTGAATCATATATACTTTATGTGGGCTTTATTTGTTTTTTAAAGTAGTTTTGAGTCAACTTTTACTAATGGAACAACTTTTCCTTTAGAAAATTTTGTCTAGGAGTTGTACATTAAGAGGAAAAAATTGATATACAGGTGACCCTCAATGACTCATATAATTGTTATGTGAGCAAAATTGATATTTTTAAAAGAAGTTTTATGTTAGTTTTTACTAACGCAACAACTTTACCTTATGAAATTTTTCTCTAGGAGTTGTACATTAAGAGGGAAAAAATGATGCACAATTGACTTTTGATGACTCATATATTTGTTATGTGAGCAAAATTGATGTTTTTTAAAGTAGTTTTGTGTTAGTTGTCACTAATGGAAAAACACTTCCTGAAGAAATTTTTCTCTAGTACTTGTGCATTAAGAAGGAAAAAAATGGTGTACAATTAACCTTTGATGACTCATATAATTGTTATGTGAGCAAAATTGATATTTTTAAAAGAAGTTTTGTGTTAGTTTTTACTAATGGACTCTAGGCCTTGTACATTAAGAGGGAAAAAATGATGCACAATTGGCCTTTGATGACTCATATATTTGTTATGTGAGCAAAATTGATGTTTTTTAAAGTAGTTTTGTGTTAGTTGTCATTAATGGAACAACTTTTCCTTATGAAAATTTTCTCTAGGAGTTGTACATTAAGAGAGAAAAAATGATGCACAATTGACCTTTGATGACTCATATATTTGTTATGTGAGCAAAATTGATGTTTTTAAAGTAGTTTTGTGTTAGTTGTCACTAATGGAAAAACACTTCCTGAAGAGATTTTTCTCAAGTACTTGTGCATTAAGAAGGAAAAAAATGATGTACAATTAACCTTTGATGACTCATAATTGTTATGTGAGCAAAATTGATATTTTAAAAGAAGTTTTGTGTTAGTTTTTACTAATGGAACAACTTTACCTTATGAAATTTTTCTATGACTTGTACATTAAGAGGAAAAATTGATGTACAAATGACCTGTGCTGACTCATATATAGTTTATGTGAGCTTTATTTAAGTTTTTTAAAATTAATCTTGTGTTAACTTAAGAACATTTCCTCTATGACTTGTACATTAGTAGGAAAAATGATGTCCAAATGACCTTTGATGACTCATATATGGTATACATGAGCAACCTTTAATTTTCCAAAGTAGTTTTGTGTTATCTTTCACTTATTTACCACTTTTACTTAGGAAGTTATCTTTTATCACTTGTACATTACGAGTAAAATTTTGATGAACAATTGATCTTTAATGACTCGTATATATTTTATGTGAACAATATTCAAGTTTTTTATAGTAGTTTAATGTTAATTTTTAATTAAATAACTTTCACCTAAAAAAAATTTCCTCGTCGACTTGTACATTAAGAGGAAAAAATGATGTACAAATGACCTGTGCTGAATCATACTTTATGTGGGCTTTATTTGTTTTTTAAAGTAGTTTTGAGTTAACTTTTACTAATGGAACAACTTTTCCTTTAGAAAATTTTCTCTAGGAGTTGTACATTAAGAGGAAAAAATTGATATACAGGTGACCCTCGATGACTCATATAATTGTTATTTGAGCAAAATTGATATTTTAAAAGAAGTTTTGTGTTAGTTTTTACTAATGGAACAACTTTACCTTATAAAATTTTTCTCTAGGACTTGTACATTAAGAGGAAAAATTGATGTACAAATGACCTGTGCTGACTCATATATAGTTTATGTGAGCTTTATTTAAGTTTTTTAAAATTAATCTTTTGTTAACTTAAGAACATTTCCTCTATGACTTGTACATGAGTAGGAAAAATGATGTCCAAATGACCTTTGATGACTCATATATGGTATATATGAGCAACATTTAATTTTCCAAAGTAGTTTTGTGTTATCTTTCACTTATTTACCACTTTTACTTAGGAAATTATCTTCTATCACTTGTACATTAAGAGTACAATTTTGATGAACAATTGATCTTTAATGACTCGTATATATTTTATGTGAACGTTATTCAAGTTTTTTATAGTAGTTTAATGTTAATTTTTAATTAAATAACTTTCACCTAAAAAAAATTCCTCGTTGACTTGTACATTAGGAGGAAAAAATGATGTACAAATGACCTGTGCTGAATCATACTTTATGTGGGCTTTATTTGTTTTTTAAAGTAGTTTTGAGTTAACTTTTACTAATGGAACAACTTTTCCTTTTGAAAATTTTCTCTAGGAGTTGTACATTAAGAGGAAAAAAATGATATACAGGTGACCCTCGATGACTCATATAATTGTTATTTGAGCAAAATTGATATTTTAAAAGAAGTTTTGTGTTAGTTTTTTCTAATGGAACAACTTTACCTTATAAAATTTTTCTCTAGGACTTGTACATTAAGAGGAAAAATTGATGTACAAATGACCTGTGCTGACTCATATATAGTTTATGTGAGCTTTATTTAAGTTTTTTAAAATTAATCTTTTGTTAACTTAAGAACATTTCCTCTATGACATGTACATTAGTAGGAAAAATGATGTCCAAATGACCTTTGATGACTCATATATGGTATATATGAGCAACATTTAATTTTCCAAAGTAGTTTTGTGTTATCTTTCACTTATTTACCACTTCTACTTAGGAAGTTATCTTCTATCACCTGTACATTACGAGTAAAATTTTGATGAACAATTGATCTTTAATGACTCGTATATATTTTATGTGAACGTTATTCAAGTTTTTTATAGTAGTTTAATGTTAATTTTTAATTAAATAACTTTCACCTAAAAAAAAATTCCTCGTTGACTTGTACATTAAGGGGAACATATGATGTACATATGACCTGTGCTGAATCATACTTTATGTGGGCTTTATTTGTTTTTTAAAGTAGTTTTGAGTTAACTTTTACTAATGGAACAACTTTTCCTTTAGAAAATTTTCTCTAGGAGTTGTACATTAAGAGGAAAAAATTGATATACAGGTGACCCTCGATGACTCATATAATTGTTATGTGAGCAAAATTGATATTTTTAAAAGAAGTTTTATGTTAGTTTTTACTAACGGAACAGCTTTATCTTATGAAATTTTTCTCTAGGAGTTGTAAATTAAGAGGGGAAAAATGATGCACAATTGACCTTTGATGACTCATATATTTGTTATGTGAGCAAAATTGATGTTTTTTAAAGTAGTTTTGTGTTAGTTGTCACTAATGGAAAAACACTTCCTGACGAAATTTTTCTCTAGTACTTGTGCATTAAGAAGGAAAAAAATGATGTACAATTAACCTTTGATGACTCATATAATTGTTATGTGAGCAAAATTGATATTTTTAAAAGAAGTTTTGTGTTAGTTTTTACTAATGGAAGAACTTTACCTTATGAAATTTTTCTCTAGGCCTTGTACATTAGGAGGGAAAAATGATGCACAATTGACCTTTGATGACTCATATATTTGTTATGTGAGCAAAATTGATGTTTTCTTAAGTAGTTTTCTGTTAGTTTTTACTAAAGGATCAACATTTACTTATGAAAATCTTCTCTAGGACTTGTACATTGAGAGGAAAATAATGATGTACAGGTGACCTTTGATGACTCATATAATTGTTATTTGAGCAAAATTGATATTTTAAAAGAAGTTTTGTGTTAGTTTTTTCTAATGGAACAACTTTACCTTATAAAATTTTTCTCTAGGACTTGTACATTAAGAGGAAAAATTGATGTACAAATGACCTGTGCTGACTCATATATAGTTTATGTGAGCTTTATTTAAGTTTTTTAAAATTAATCTTTTGTTAACTTAAGAACATTTCCTCTATGACATGTACATTAGTAGGAAAAATGATGTCCAAATGACCTTTGATGACTCATATATGGTATATATGAGCAACATTTAATTTTCCAAAGTAGTTTTGTGTTATCTTTCACTTATTTACCACTTATACTTAGGAAGTTATCTTCTATCACCTGTACATTACGAGTAAAATTTTGATGAACAATTGATCTTTAATGACTCGTATATATTTTATGTGAACGTTATTCAAGTTTTTTATAGTAGTTTAATGTTAATTTTTAATTAAATAACTTTCACCTAAAAAAAATTCCTCGTAGACTTGTACATTAAGGGGAACATATGATGTACAAATGACCTGTGCTGAATCATACTTTATGTGGGCTTTATTTGTTTTTTAAAGTAGTTTTGAGTTAACTTTTACTAATGGAACAACTTTTCCTTTAGAAAATTTTCTCCAGGAGTTGTACATTAAGAGGAAAAAATTGATATACAGGTGACCCTCGATGACTCATATAATTGTTATGTGAGCAAAATTGATATTTTTAAAAGAAGTTTTATGTTAGTTTTTACTAACGGAACAACTTTATCTTATGAAATTTTTCTCTAGGAGTTGTAAATTAAGAGGGGAAAAATGATGCACAATTGACCTTTGATGACTCATATATTTGTTATGTGAGCAAAATTGATGTTTTTTAAAGTAGTTTTGTGTTAGTTGTCACTAATGGAAAAACACTTCCTGACGAAATTTTTCTCTAGTACTTGTGCATTAAGAAGGAAAAAAATGATGTACAATTAACCTTTGATGACTCATATAATTGTTATGTGAGCAAAATTGATATTTTTAAAAGAAGTTTTGTGTTAGTTTTTACTAATGGAAGAACTTTACCTTATGAAATTTTTCTCTAGGCCTTGTACATTAGGAGGGAAAAATGATGCACAATTGACCTTTGATGACTCATATATTTGTTATGTGAGCAAAATTGATGTTTTCTTAAGTAGTTTTCTGTTAGTTTTTACTAAAGGATCAACATTTACTTATGAAAATCTTCTCTAGGACTTGTACATTGAGAGGAAAATAATGATGTACAGGTGACCTTTGATGACTCATATAATTGTTATTTGAGCAAAATTGATATTTTAAAAGAAGTTTTGTGTTAGTTTTTTTCTAATGGAACAACTTTACCTTATAAAATTTTTCTCTAGGACTTGTACATTAAGAGGAAAAATTGATGTACAAATGACCTGTGCTGACTCATATATAGTTTATGTGAGCTTTATTTAAGTTTTTTAAAATTAATCTTTTGTTAACTTAAGAACATTTCCTCTATGACATGTACATTAGTAGGAAAAATGATGTCCAAATGACCTTTGATGACTCATATATGGTATATATGAGCAAGATTTAATTTTCCAAAGTAGTTTTGTGTTATCTTTCACTTATTTACCACTTCTACTTAGGAAGTTATCTTCTATCACCTGTACATTACGAGTAAAATTTTGATGAACAATTGATCTTTAATGACTCGTATATATTTTATGTGAACGTTATTCAAGTTTTTTATAGTAGTTTAATGTTAATTTTTAATTAAATAACTTTCACCTAAAAAAAATTCCTCGTAGACTTGTACATTAAGGGGAACATATGATGTACAAATGACCTGTGCCGAATCATACTTTATGTGGGCTTTATTTGTTTTTTAAAGTAGTTTTGAGTTAACTTTTACTAATGGAACAACTTTTCCTTTAGAAAATTTTCTCTAGGAGTTGTACATTAAGAGGAAAAAATTGATATACAGGTGACCCTCGATGACTCATATAATTGTTATTTGAGCAAAATTGATATTTTAAAAGAAGTTTTGTGTTAGTTTTTACTAATGGAACAACTTTACCTTATAAAATTTTTCTCTAGGACTTGTACATTAAGAGGAAAAATTGATGTACAAATGACCTGTGCTGACTCATATATAGTTTATGTGAGCTTTATTTAAGTTTTTTAAAATTAATCTTGTGTTAACTTAAGAACATTTCCTCTATGACTTGTACATTAGTAGGAAAAATGATGTCCAAATGACCTTTGATGACTCATATATGGTATATATGAGCAACATTTAATTTTCCAAAGTAGTTTTGTGTTATCTTTCACTTATTTACCACTTTTACTTAGGAAGTTATCTTCTATCACTTGTACATTAAGAGTACAATTTTGATGAACAATTGATCTTTAATGACTCGTATGTATTTTATGTGAACGTTATTCAAGTTTTTTATAGTAGTTTAATGTTAATTTTTAATTAAATAACTTTCACCTAAAAAAAATTTCCTCGTTGACTTGTACATTAAGAGGAAAAAATGATGTACAAATGACCTGTGCTGAATCATACTTTATGTGGGCTTTATTTGTTTTTTAAAGTAGTTTTGAGTTAACTTTTACTAATGGAACAACTTTTCCTTTAGAAAATTTTCTCCAGGAGTTGTACATTAAGAGGAAAAAATTGATATACAGGTGACCCTCGATGACTCATATAATTGTTATGTGAGCAAAATTGATATTTTTAAAAGAAGTTTTATGTTAGTTTTTACTAACGGAACAACTTTATCTTATGAAATTTTTCTCTAGGAGTTGTAAATTAAGAGGGGAAAAATGATGCACAATTGACCTTTGATGACTCATATATTTGTTATGTGAGCAAAATTGATGTTTTTTAAAGTAGTTTTGTGTTAGTTGTCACTAATGGAAAAACACTTCCTGACGAAATTTTTCTCTAGTACTTGTGCATTAAGAAGGAAAAAAATGATGTACAATTAACCTTTGATGACTCATATAATTGTTATGTGAGCAAAATTGATATTTTTAAAAGAAGTTTTGTGTTAGTTTTTACTAATGGAAGAACTTTACCTTATGAAATTTTTCTCTAGGCCTTGTACATTAGGAGGGAAAAATGATGCACAATTGACCTTTGATGACTCATATATTTGTTATGTGAGCAAAATTGATGTTTTCTTAAGTAGTTTTCTGTTAGTTTTTACTAAAGGATCAACATTTACTTATGAAAATCTTCTCTAGGACTTGTACATTGAGAGGAAAATAATGATGTACAGGTGACCTTTGATGACTTTTTTGTACTTCATGTCACCAAAACTAAAACATTTCAAAATTTAATTAGTGTTCACCAGTGACTGAACTTTTGCTTTAAAAAAAATATGGCACTGGTATATTACTCTAATGGCAATACTATACCCTGTTATCTTCCATGCAAAACCTTACCGATTCAAATGGTTACTCAAATTACATGCTTGCTATTATTGAAATCTATACAACACTATCTTGATAAAACCTACCTTTAATCCCCACTCAGTACTATACCCTAGTATTCGCTTCAAATCTTCAACCTTTTTGCTCCCCCCTCCAAATGCATATAATCCATTATATACGCTACTATATGCCTGGCAAAATTTACTCTATAATTATTGTGTGATACTACAAGCTTTTATCAAGATTCAAATCATCACTTTCTTTTTTTTACTTGTGTGCAGATATTGGAATCTATACCCCTTTTGTCTCCATGAAATACTAAACCAAGCAATCTTGGTACTAATCTTCACCATGTTACGAGCGTGCAGATATTCAAAATTATTTCCTATATATAACTCATCGTAGTTATTCAAAGCTATACCACATTCTAAACATGACAATTCTATATCTTATTATCCCTATGCAAATCTGAATCCTAATATTTTTTTCAAATCTTATCCTTATCTTGCAGATAGTCAATTCTATATTTTACTATCCCAATGGCAGTTTTGTTCGGCTAAATAGCATGCAATGTTTTACCCTATTAAACCCAATCAAATCTTCACCCCATTACTTAATTGCAAAGGCTGAAATATATGCCCTTTTATCCCCATGGCCTAACTTTGTTTACCTTATTACCCACATGCAATTCTATTCCCTTCCCTTCTATCTTGATTCAAATCTTTGCTCTTTTATTTGCTTGCAGAAAATCAGTTCTACGTGTTTTATCCGCAAGGTAAAACTATACTCTAGTATCTCCGTGCATGTTTGGAGAAAATGTGCCAAAACGTGAGTTCAGGTGTATAGGTTTGTTACTACTTGTGTCTAAAGAGATGCTAATTTGCTTTGGAGCAATTAACAATTTTCAATACTGTAAACTCACCATAACGGAAAGCTACCATCTGGATTGCGGCCAAGGAACCACCGAAACCTCTCGTACGTCATGATCCTAAATCCGGAATAAACTGAAACCAAGACTTATACGAATATCTTGGTTTAAGGTTATTTGTCATCGCGTAACATACTCATATGTCGGTAGACAGCTGGAGGAAGACCAGACCACAATTTAAAGAAGCCCTCTTTTCTTACTGAAAAAAATTTCAGAAAATCTTGGAATTACAGAAACTCTAGAAAAAAGCTAATACCTATTTGAAAGCATATAGAAACCATTCCCTGATACTGTGGTTGCAGTGAAGCTTTGTTTTTTGGCATTTTATCGGCAGTTTTGGCAATCACTGACAACTTCTGTACTTGTAGTCGCGTTTTGATCAAATCTAGCGGATAGGTAGCTATAATGAAAATAAGATTATCCTGACAAGGAGCATTTACGATTCATCAAAAACGTGACAAAAACAACTTTACTTGTTTCAGATATGGCTGCAGCCGATATTGTGAGTACATATCGGAATGCTAAGGAGTTTGGATTGATATTTAGCAGGTTTACAGGCTCTGATGAGCCTTGTCGTGATACCATCTATAACCTAAAAACAAGCGTTTAGAAGTTTTTGAAAGAGCAGTACACACAAAAATGGGGGCATGACCCACCAAATGACCAGAACAGTGAGCCCCTACTATGAAACCTCACAGCAGCGTATGTGAATTTTACCGTAAAATGCATGTTTATACCAACATATATTTGTTGGTGCATTAATTTACACCAACATGCTAAAATTGAAATTATACTAATTACGCGTCAAAACTTTCCTCCCGCAGAACAAAACTACAGGTAAAGCGTGTCCCAAAAAGTTGAAATAAATAATAGAGCGTTTCAAGAAAAACCGTCCGTGCTATTTACGTTTTTCGAACAATCAATTATTTCATCTTTAAGAAACAGACTCAGTTACACGTTTATTAGCCTCAGTTACACGTTTAGAACCTTTGCAGCCTCTAATTATCCATTTTTCTAACTCCATTTTTTTCAATACCTTACAACGTATAGGATATATTACCTGGTATGCTATCCTCATACTGGCTGGGTATTCTATTCTTGGTGAGATTTTCATTTTATTGCTAATATACACATTGTTTCAGCTCAATATTTTTCTTAATTAGGCAACTCTGAAACAGTCAATTTTTACGTGAGGGGAACAAAAGATAGTCCCGGTATGTTTTTTTGAACTATAAACTAAATCAACATAAGCATAAGAGATCAAGATGACTGATACTATAAGTTTATCGAAATGGACAAGAAAAAAGCTGGTAAACGAGGTAATGCAACTAAGAATTCAAAGAATGGAGTCACTTAATGTCACAACTGATATAAGGGAAACTTTACAGCCAAACCCTTTTCAACCAAGAACAGTCTGAAATTCAATCTTTGAGTCAAAACAAACTGATATCAAACCTCAATATAGACAAGAGACCCGACAATAATGGAGCAACTCAAACTGTTAACAGGCAATTTCACACAAAATTTGACGAAACAACCCCTAATTTCTGGTAGCACAAAGAAATAAGACCGGCAAAATGACATTAGTAATGAGGCAGCTATCCATTCGTATCCATCATCTACAATCGGGACCTGAGCAAAATTGTTAGCAATTATTCGCCATCAACCAAAGCAGAATGCCTTTTAGTTCACACTCGACATAATTCATGTGTCAGGAAATTAAAACCATACAGAATAGAAATTTGCAAATTGCCAAAGGTAAAGAACTGTACGTTTGGGAGGGAAACTACTAACCCTTAAAATGACAAGTTTAATTGTGAGTTAAATGAATAAACAGATGGACTGAGGAGAATTTCAATAGACTAATAATAAAGTTTTGGACTATGCTTTGGATCAAGCGGATATTTGGCCGGATGGCATCCATACAAAACAAAGTAAATTCAAAAAATGGTGTTCGCTGTCTGAAATTATGTTTCAAGTGTGTCTAAGCCTGCTGGTTGCAATTCGCCCGTTTAACAAATTGAAGATGAATTTAAAAATGGAAACATTATGAGTAACTGGAACAGCAATGGTCATGTAGATTATAATGCGATTGGTTGACTTTAGGTTTTGGAAAAAGATTTCCAAACTGTTATTCCAATTGCGCTTTTTAACTTAAAAATTTTTGGAGAAAAAGGAACCCTAAAGCAATTTGTAAAAAATCAATATCTCCATATTGACATAGAGCGATTTGATTATCCAGAAAAATGCTCTGATTTCGAAATAAAGGTGTATGGTTTTGTAAATTTAATTTTTTAATACCAACTACTGATTATATGTTATCTTCTTTCTTTATGTGGCGATGTCAAATCAAATCCAGAGCCCAAAATTCAGAAGATTTAAACATACGAAAGTTACGAAAAACATTTTGCTTAACTTGAGGTCTGATCCTAAATTTTTATATATTACTATGTGTGGTGTCAAAAACAATCACGAAGAAATCTATTTTTTAAAAAAAAACAAGACAGCCAAACGTGCCTAATTGTTACTGAAACGTGGATTAACGACAAACAGGATAAATCATTGAATTTTTTTTTCAATAAGCATTTTTTAATTCATCAATGTAGGTCATACTGGGCAACTGTCAAGGGTGGGGGTGAAGTAGGATTATGGATACCAACTACTTTCAAATACAATACAGAAATGATTTTTAACTCAATTAATAGAAAAATTTTCGAATCGTTATGGGTTGAAATATTTGAACTATTTAAAGAAACAATTCTAATAAAAGTTTCATTTTGTTCGAACAAAAACCTGGGAGAATTTGAGGATTTTTTCTGGATGAATTGACATCAGATATCTCAGTAGCATATTCACAGATAGACAACATTATTTTGTTCGAGGAGTACAATCTAAATTACTTTTAGCAAAATAAAAAATGGCTTTCAACAGAGTTCGCTTCAAATAATGGGTTTGACATTGTCAAATAACCAGCCGAATTGGACAAATGGAAACAATGAAACTTTGATGATCATTGCTTAACCACGAAAAATCACATTTTTGACACCATAACATTAGAACAATTGTTTGGAAATGATCATTTATCTCAGGTGTTTGTTTCATCTTTGGAATTTGATAACAAAAAAAGATAGCGCAATACCTTTACAGAGATACCAAAGAATTTTCAAGAGCTCTACTGAATTAGGGATTTGGCTCAACAAACTTGGAGAGCAATGTATCATCAAAGAGATGCAAATTCCACATTTCAAAGGTTGTCGCATTTGTTTGAAAATGTGTTGAATAAATTAGCTCCTATAAAAACTGGAGAGTCCAAAAAAATGGATATCTGAATAACTACTGAAACTTAGTAAAGAAAAACATCGACACTTAATTATTTGAAAGGACATTGTAGATCTTTCCGCTTACAATACACTGAAAAAATAACCAGAAACGCCACTAATCGACAAATAGGAGAAACAAGTAATGAGTATACAAAGAAAATTTTCGAGAGACTTCCTGATTTAAAACAGCAAGGGAAACCTATAAGAACAAAAAACAAACAAGTGGTAAAACATAACAACATTTCTCAAATTCGGAATAATATTATCGTTTTAAGGGGTTAAATACAGGTGGCTAACACGAAATAATTGTTTTTCCAGGTTAGGTGTAAACGAAGGGGTAAAAGAAAAAAAACTGAATTCCAAATTTTGTGTTTGAGAAAAAATATTTTTCATTCAAGTTTATAACGGAAAAAAAATTGGATGATGTAATTGACAAACTACCACAGAACAAAGCATCGGTTCCTGGATTCCGCCCAGCATGGTCATTCAAACGTAGTAAAATGTCTATTGAAACACATTTACAGTTTGCAATTAACAATTGTATTTCGAACAAAGTTTTTCCAGATGTCCGTAAAAACATATGTAACTCCATTTTACAAAAAGAGTGGTTCAATTGAATCAATGAATTACAGACCAACTTCAGTGACATCAACTTTTGCTAAAATATTAGAAAAAAAGGCTTCTACTCCAACAAATGATAGAACATCTTGAAGAGCATAATAAAATAATTAAAAATCAATTACGTTTTCTTAAAAATAAATCGTAGAATGAAACTGTCAATTCATTAACGGAAACTATAAACCATCTTGTAGAACAAAATGGAACTTTAATTGGTGTTTTTTTAGATTCAGTGAAAGCGTTCAACTCATTTTCTCACGAATTTTTTTTGAAAAAATTGCAACGTATGGGTTTGAAACGTGATCTAAAGCAATGCTGAAATCACTTCCATCAAACAGAAATCAATGCGTTAAACACGTAGTCATTTAGTCAGGCTGGACAACAATTAATCACGGAGTTTCTCAAGGAACAGTCCTCGACTAATAACTTTGCTAATAATATGGAAATAAATTCGGCCAATAATTTAGCAATTAGCCTTACTAATCTATTCTTCTAATAATTTATCTCTATCTGTAGCTTTGGCTATTAATTCGGAAACTATAAGATAATATGTATAATACTTGGGTTCATCGGGGTTATCTGCGAAGCAGGTTCTCTGATCTTCTAAGAACTTAGACATATCTATTGAATTAGATTTATATTCGAAGAAGCTACACTTATCTATTGAAGATAAAGCAGAATTAGATTCAAAAGTAGAATTAGATTTATTTTCTAAGAAGTTAGACTTCATAGTTTTACTAACAGGTTTTACTTCATTGACAGAATGAACACCTCTAGGTGAAACAATTTCTTTATGAAATCTTTCCATATGACCTTTTAACCCACTAAAACTAATAATAGAAGAACAATATTCACACCTAACCTTAATTGAATTACATTCTGTACATATTAATTTCTTTTTTTATCAAGAGATGTTGTTTGTTTTATAACCTTACATTCATTACAAAATTTTAATTGTTATATCATAGTTTATTTTGGCTATAGTAGAACCATATGAGGGGCTAGAACTAGAAGTACAACTAGAATTAGAATTAGAATTAGAGCTAGAACTAGAACTAGAATTGGAATTGAAATTAGAATTAGAATAAGAATTAGAACTAGAATTCGAATTAGAAATAGAATTAGAACTAGTATTGGAAATAGAACTAGAATTGGAAACAACTAGAATCGGAAATAGAATTAGAATTGGAAAAAGAACTAGACTCAAACCCAGAACTAGAACATTTTGGAGTAGTTCCACTAATCTGCGAAGCAGCTCCGCTCATGCAAATTCCACTCAATGATTCATCTCCACATGAACTCTCACTAATTTTCTCCTTATGATTTTTTATTAATGAAAAGCTAAAGTAAAAGGCATTTATAATTACACTCTAAGAATTCTATGATCATTATTTATAATGGGCCAAAATTTCAATTAAAATTAAGTAAAGTATTATCTTTAGACTGGACAAACTTAATTAAATTTTCCACGCCTAACTTATCAAGAGTATTATATTTAAATCTTTTATCTATAATGTGATCATTACTCAATCCGGCTCCATCTCAAACAAAATTTATAATTACATCTCTAAATTTTTTTATTATTTTTATATAGATCATTTAATCATCTCTACCCTTTTTGTTTAAAGAACCAGTCTTTTTATTCATATATTCATCTGTCAATGGAGTCCACCCTTGGCTAGTGTAACAAGGCTCATTTTTTCTCAAGCGGTTATCTTGATCCACGTAGTGGAAACTCTGTTGATCTGTGAACGAGCTTTGCTCGTGGTTACCCAAGCAGTTTTACTGATATTCCTTATCTTCCTCACCATAACCATGGCTTAATAATGTATTTGTTTTATTTAATATGTTACTAGTACCAGCTGCTACAAGTGCAGCAGTTTTTACTGTTGTATAAGGACTCATATAATTATATATCATAAAACTTGTAGCTATAATCCCGCACACGGCTGATACTATTTTTAAACCACTAGCTTTAACTGTTTTTTTATTAGATAATCATTCTGAATTTTAATAAGTTTTGATGTAAGAGGGTTATTTAAATAGAACTAATAATTATGTGTATTAATTGTACTTCTACCTGTGGCATTAATCCTTAGTGGTTTCATATATGCTATAGATTTTATTTATCTCATCACTTTATAGTTTATATTTTAAACTAAGAGCTTTTAAGTCTAGGAAACCAACTCTCGAGTCATATATCATAGTTCCATTTCTATCAATAATAAAAAAAGTTTTCTCTTTCTTATTATACTTTATCATACCGCAACGAAGTTCATCAGACATTCCATCTGTACCATTATAATAGTTTTATTTGATTCATTAAATATTTCATGGAACTTTTGTTCACATTTATATATTTCATTAAATTTTTTCATATAATCTAGAACAATTACACTATCTTTGAATTTAGGTATGTTTTTTGATGTGATCATACTTATATTACTCATATTAAATTTAGTATAGGGCTTGCCAGATTCTGGATTTATCCAATCTCTTTCATCTTTACATAGTTGGCATATGCACCTCTGATCTTGGTCTTGGTCTTCTTCCTGATACAAATTCAATTGTTGTCTAATAAAATATGTTTTTTTGTACTAGTTCCACCATAAACAAAATTATGTAATTGTGACACTTCATATTAAAATCTAACTAGATTTCTATTTATAAATCCGCCAAAGCTTTCCTCTAGTTTCGCATATTTAATTGGTATCGAATCGTATATCGTATAATATAACATAATTACGACAATAAATATAGAAATTGCACAACCCGGCTCCATTTTTTATCATTTAAAAATGCTTATCCTAACCTTTTAGGAATTCTATAATAAATTTGGTATTGATAATAAATCTATGTGTAATATCAAATAGAAGATATAGGTAAAGATATATGTCTAATACCAATAGAAATAACAATGAGAGATGAAAAACCAGAAATGATTGATAAAGTCGACTTCAACATTAATATAAATCTTCATCCAACTGATAGATACACATTGGGTTTTAGTTATAAGAAGAGAAAGTAGTCCAACACATTACTTTGATAGTATTGGTGTTGAAACTCCTTTATTCCTAGAAAAATTTGTTGATCTAGAGGGTAATGAGAGAACACAACAATATGATGAATCTTATTGCGGGGCCTATTGTTTATATGTGATCTATCTTATTGACGGAGGATTTAGAATAAAGAGTGCTCTGAATATTCTAATTATTCAATGTAAATATCCAGGAATGTATGATGAGTATTTGTGTTTGGGTTGTGACGATATCAATATTAAAGATAATGAAAATGCCAATGATAATGTCATTGAAAATGAAAATGTCAATGACAATGGCAATAACATTGATAATGACAATGACAATGACAGTAACAATGACAGTGATAATGATTAAGATAAATTTATATATCTATTTGGTGAAAAACAACTATGGGGTAAACCTATAACCCATAGTAGTTATACTAACAATTTTTCTATTAATGTTAATGGGAGTCTGCAATCATGGCTAAATAATGATAATATATTTGTCAATGCTATATTCCCAGAAAACTTCAGATGTATAATATCTGATCTTTGTGAATGTCGAAAGACAATCTTATTAAAGAATCTAGTTATGACTAGTATACACCTCGACAAGTTATATATCATTGGTCATACTGGTGATCAATATGATGGTATTAAGCATGGAGATATTGAGTTTATTAAAGATATAAAAAAATAGTCCCGCCTGATCAACTACCAAAAGATATAAAGAATCTCATGATATTTGATGATGTCAGAGCCAAGAAACCAGTTATTAAAGAATACTTTTGTAGAGGTAGACACAATAATTGTAATATGATATATCTTAATCAAAATCTATTCACAATAGATAGACAGAATGTTAGAGAGATTTGTTATCTATTTATTTTATTTGAACAAAGAGATACGGTCCTCACATCTATATATAAAGATTACTTTAATAATGTTGAACTTAGCTATACTGATTTTTCTAGTATATGTAATAAAGTATGGAAACAGCCTTATAATTACATTTTCTTTGATATATCTAAAAATAAAGATATTAATGGTAAACTAAGAATTAACTGGCATTGCAGAGTTTTATAGTTTAATTATATGTATGATTAAGTCTATGACCAAGTTTATGATTAAATCAAATGTAAAGTAAAATTGAATACATCACCATTAAAATCAACTGATCTTCCCTACTCATCTTTAATATGAAATTCAATATACTCTATTCTATCCTTTGTTACATTTAGATATAGTAAATTAATTGGTATAATGTATATCTTGAAACCTGGTGGTTCTATTAGATTAAAAGTATATAGTATGTCTATATCATTACCATTTTCTTTAACACTAGATATAATATTACAGTGGATGTTAATAGTAGTAAAAACTCATAATATCAACAATCTTAGTTGATAAATGCATACCTGTTGAATATATTTGTCTATCAAATCCTATTAATAATCCTACTGAGTTATCTACATCAAAGCTAATTACATCTTGTAACACTTCTATTTTGCATTTCATTGTATTTTTTATCTGCCTGTATTAAAATACTACTATTTGTTTCTTGTTTTATTATATCTGCTATATGAACTAACTAATATGCACCAGGTGGTATAGTACTATTCCTAATAGCATATATAAAATTATTATTTCATTCAGTTATATTAAAAAAAAGAATTATAAACAGATAATCTAATTAAACCTAATTTCGTTGTATTAAATATAGGTTCATTGAAATGAAATTTTTCTGTTGGTCTCTTCATTCTAAAGTTAAGAGTCTGTTCATCTTTAGTTTTGGTAAACACTTTAGTTATCTTTTGTATTTCCCATAAGATGATTTTGTTGTAAGTCATTTCATTAAGGTAAATATCTAGATCTGTGAAGCAGGTTCCCTTATATATATATATATATATATATATATATATATATATATATATTAACCCAAAAAAAAGGATTTTGATTTTGATACAACTTATGGTTACAATAGTGATATACATAAGAGTAAGTTCAAAAAATATAAACCTAATAACCTAGCAACTATGAATACGGTTAATACTAATATTATTATCATTCTCAATAGAGAAGAGAATCATTCAAATTTGGGTGATTCATATCGAGAGATAGAGTTTGTTGTATCGGAGAATGCTGGTGGTGTATTTGCTAACGATGCTAATATCAGATTCGTTAGTTATGTTATGAAGGCAATATTTAGTTCAGTTAAGCTTGAAACTAGTGGTGGTAGGACTATTGAATATATAGATCATTGCCATCCTAATCTATTAATGTATAAGTTATTCACCAGTACTGATGATGAATATAAGAGTGGTTTTGTCGGAAATCAAGGTAATAGGGATAGTCAACTTAAAGGTGATCATATTGCTGCAGAACGAGGTCATGTGCAGATGATGGTTAAGATGAGTGATCTATTTGGGTTTTTGAATGATTTAGAAAAGATTATATATGGTTCTGGATTTAAACTAATATTACAAAAAAATAACAATGATAGAGCTCTATTTAGAGTTAATTCTAATCCTGGTGCAGTTGCTAATGATGGTAATATTGATATTAGAGATATATCATGGTGTGTGCTTAGTATTGATGCTAGTAATTATAATAAAATTATTCTACAGAAATGATTAAAAAAAAGAATAATGTTAATTTTAGTTATTATGAAAGAAAGACATTTTATAAGATTGTACCAAAAGTTACTAACTTCTTGTTTGATCTTGGTATTGAAAGTGGTATGGAAAGACCACAATATATAATAATTGGTTTTCAAAATATTAATGTTAATGAACAAACTAATGATGCAATCATTTTGGTATAATGAATGTTACCGAATGTTATTGTCAGATTGATAGTGAGTTTTATCTCGAGGATAGAATGAATATTAATTATGGTACTACTAATTATAATGAAGCTTTTAAAGAGATTGTTAATTTTAATAAAGATTATAATGGATTACCTCACAATATTAAACCATATATAAACCATAGAACAATGAAAAGTAGTTATAGAATAAATTTATTTGATACTAGATATCAAAATGATCATATAGGTCTACAATCAGTACAACATATTTTTAAATTTAATGCTGCAGTTGCAGATGTTATATGTCTTGCTCTAGTATTAACTAGAAAGTTATAGGTGTTAGTAGTGATGGTAATAAGATGCTTAATATAATCTCGTATTTATAGTTATAGTCAATGTTACAGACATTATCTCAGTCAAACTATTTAGTACTAGTCTTAACAAGACCTTTAGCATGAATAATAGCTAATTTTTTATTCTCTAGAGACAAGACTATAGCTTCAAGCGTAGTCTTAGGCTTAGGCTTAGTCATAATCTTAGCGAGTGGCTTTATAACAGAGGGATTATACTTTTTAACTTCCATTATTTCTTTAAATATAAATATGAGTAACTTTAATAAGTTTAAAACTAATTCATATTGTGTTGGTGGTAGACATAATAGTGATACTTATAACATAAGGGGTTTTTTTACTTCAAAAAATACTAAAGATATTAAAATGTAATTTTTTTAAGCGTAAGAGAAATAAGTCAATGACTGTCAGTGATGCAACAATAAAAGCGGAGGGATTGAAAGATTTCTTTAAGAGTGTTGGTAAAGCAACAGTTAACTTTGGAAAGAAAGCTGCTAATAATCCAGTAAGAGCATTAGAAATAGCAAGTAAAATAGGAAGTGCGGCTGCAAGTAGAATCCCAAGAGCTGCTTTAGCTGCCACACTAGATTTATTTAAATTTGCAACTACTGGTGAAGGCATAAGAGTAGTAAAAAAAGGAAGAGGTTTATATTTAGGTACTCAGAAAAGATAGTTTAATTCATGTTCTAGATATAGATCCACATCTAATACTAGATATAGATCTACCTCTAATACTAGATATAGATGTACTTCTAATGGTAGATATTAATACCAATATTTTATACCTAAATATATTATTATAACTAAACACTAATAACTTCAGTTTAAAAAAACACTTAACATCTTTTCTTGTTCTTCTTGTATTCTTCATATACCTTGACTAATTTATTATATTCATCATTATCTATTTTTATTATCATTCATTGATTTAGTGTATAGTTTATTAAACTTGTCTCTAAACTGCTTACTTAAAATATACATTTGTGCAAATTTTATAACTTTATTTCTTCTTTTAGTATTAATTAATTTTGAAAATGAACCACAAACAGTTGCTGTAGCAAAAGCTGTTGGTATAGAATAAGGTAATCCTATACCTGTTAATGCAACTGATGTTGATGCTGCAGTTGTTGCTATTGATGATAATACTATTGCTGTTATCTCAGCTACGTTAATATAAGTTTATATCTACCTAACTTATTATAGTTATTAGTTTCAAATCATAATAACTTCTAATACCTTTATTATCAAATCGAACAATATTAGTTTCAATTTCAGTTATCTTATTGGCTAAGGTGGTTAAGTTTTCTGAGTTAAGAGAAACCAGTTAAACTGTCTGATCATCAACCCATACAGAGCCACCATTGGTTGTAGATGATGGTAGTCGGAAAATGTTTGCATTTAGTTGATCAGTTGTAACTTCTTCAATTCACCTTTCTTAACTCAGTTATCTTTTTGCCTAAAATGTCCGTCCTTTTATTAGATGATAATCAGTTATCACGACAAGTCGCAGTGTGCTGATCACAATATTTTTTAACAGCATCTTTCAAATCAATGGGTGGATGTAAATTTTTAATTATACATTTTTTTCTCATATCAATATTATCATTATCATCTAAGAATAATTGATGGGCTTTAGTAGTTGTAAGATGGTTAAGTGAACTGATTTTTGTTGTTGTTGTTTGTTTTTTGGCTTGGTAAAACCTATTTCTTGACATTATTTATATTGAGAAAGATCTGCGAAGCAGGTTCCCTGATCTGCTACGCAGCAACTATGTTGATCTTCTTCGTAGCTAATCATAGGTCTACCTGCTGCGCAGCAATTATGTTGATCTACTTCGTAGCTGACCATAGGTCTATCTGCTGCGCACCAACTAGGTTGATCTACTTCGTAGCTGACCATAGGTCTATCTGCTTAGCAGCAACTATGTTGATTCCAAGTGATTCTAAAACTTTATTATTCGATTCAAAATCAAACTCGGGTTTCAAGGTTCCTTCCATAATATTTATCTTCTATTATCTCTCCTTTAATATCTTCTATCGTATATGTTGGTGGTTATGTTTCTAAAACCTCATTAACTTTAGACTATTCTCTATTCCAATTAGAAGCGTAACTTTTTGAAAAAAAATTACGTTAGTCTGCTTTTCTAACATAATCACCAATTTTAAGTTTAGGTTTAGTATTCTTAATATTAAATGAGTTTCTAACTTTATCAGGATTATTAGAAGCATCAACCGGTGTCATATTAATTGTTGAATGCATGTTATTGTTATTTGTCTTTACTGCATCATTTTATATATTTACCCAATTACTATTACCATTGATGAACATTGGTTTAATAATTATTTGTAATAATGTTTTATTAAATCTCTCCATAGAAACAGCCTTTAAGTAAATAAAAAGAGAATATAGTTGGGTTTCATATTCTTTTAAAAAAGATTTAAGTGTTTTATTGTAAATCTCACTACCTCTATCTACCCAAAACGTTTCTGGTTTTCTTTCTTCTGATAAGATTGTTTTAAAACCATTAGTTATAGATAAACCAGATTCATTCTTCAATGGAATAGCCCATGCATATTATGTGAAAATATCTATAACAGTTAAATTAAACTTATAATTATTATTGTGTTTACTTAGAGAAGAGTTATCAATTAAATCAGCTGACCATGTTTCATATTTATATAATGGTATTATTGTTTCTCTTCTAAACTTTGTTAATTGAGGACTGAATACTTCTATAGCTAGTAGTTGTTGTTTAATTTTAATTGTGCCTTGTTATTTCATTATGGACAAAGTCATAGCTTTCCTCAGTTACCATAATTAAAAACAAAATTGTCTAGTTGTTCTTAATAAATAATTTTCATTGATAATAGTTGTTTACATATATTTAACATTTCATCGTATATTCTATCATGCCTACCTTTTGTTTCTAGTATAAGTAATTCTTATCTTTCTATTAAATTGTTTACATGATATCTTCGTTGGTTATTTGGGTTAATGTCAATGCTATTTAAAACCCTACCAAATATAATCATCTTTTAGCCCCAGTATACGTTTTATTGTTTTATATCTACTGCTTCTCATATCACTTTTTCTATATCAAATCCAATATCAAATAAAAATGTTTTTATTATTGTTTAATCTTCCTCCATATCATCACCATATAATACATCTTCATTAGTAAGAAAGTTAATAAGACAAAATGAAAATTCATATTTATATATATATATATATATATATATATATAATCAATAACTATCAATGTATTAACTAGAAAAGTTAATTTGAGGGTTAGATTGTTCTGTCATTAAAAAAATAACTTGACTCGCGTCTTTATCAATTATAACTCTTGGTTTATCTGAAGCTCTCTACAGCTTCTTGAACTTCGTTAATGCTTCATTAGACATCATTAATGAGTTGCCGATCCGCGAAGCGTTTTCATCGATCTGGGAACCAACTTCAGTGATTGCCCTCATTTGTCTATTTAACTGTTGATTTTGCCATTCTATTGCTCTTAATATTTGTTCACCCAATGCTAGATTCTGTTTATTATGGGCTAGCCTCGTTTCACTATTAGCATTTAAAGTTTGGATTATAGGATCAAATAACTCTTTTATTTCACCATAATATTCTTGTTATTTTAATTTATCTTCTAATGTATTCTTTCGGTTTAGTTTTGTAGTTTATTTAATTCCATAAGTTTATCGAGATTAGTCATTTTGTTTATTTGTTGAGATAAAAATTAAGTTAAATCAGTGAAACTGCTAAGTACACCACGATTGGAGCTCGTTCGCAGAACATCATATAATTTAATGGCACCTTCAAATAACTTTCTGTCATCATTTATGGTTAGTTCTAGAATTTTATTAGTCAATTGGTCTTTGTCTATATCTAATGGTGTATGGCGAAGCATGGTATCCCCTTTCTTATTTTTATTTATTGAATCTCTTTTGAATAGATATAGATTCTCATCATGGGGATAGCTTTTTTTATTATTTACATAAAATCTTTTATCATCAAATGTGTTTAGACTAATCTTACTTGTTTATGTTGTTGTCATGTTATCACCCACTTTTTGTATTCTACATTCATCTAGAGTTATCTGAGTGTTATACATTATTGCATTATAATACTCTTCATGTTTAGCATTGTTACAATTCTTTATTCCTTTCTCTTTAGTTTTATTTGGGTAATCTTTAAAGCTTTATGTCTTTAGTGACAGGGCTATAAGCTCTTCCTTTACTCTACTCCCCAAATCAAGTTTGAATTTACCTGGAACTTTATTATTAGTTTTGATTGGTGGTTTGAGATGACTTAAGTCCATGTTTTCATTGTCCACTTTACCTTCAGTTAAACTTAATACAAAACTATCGGTATCCATTTAATGGAGTCGTAAATCCTTGAGAGATGGTTGAGGAATAATATATAATACATCATACATGTGTAATGTACTAATTCTAATATAGTAACAGCTACATGTACTGGAGAATCATATTTTATTTATTTTTCTTTGTATTTTCGATTTGGCTATAATCCCTATATCTAGTTATTTGCTGAAATGTTTGTTTTCTTATACTTTTCATTATCTGTTCTTCATCGTGTAAGAAATTAGTTTGAAGGAAGTGTAGAGGATTCATGCACATTCTTCCATATAGTGAGTTGTTCATTAATTTCCTTACATCGTTTTCAGCTTCAGTTTTAGCTGTTGCTTTTTCATTAGTATTGTTTTGAATATAGTCTCTACGTAGGTAATCTTGTTTAAATTTAATTACTCTGTGTTATTTAGTTACTTTTACACCATCTTAACAAAGAACTTCAACATCCTATAAAGTACCATAAATTCTGTTTTGTTGTTTTGATCTAAGATTAATTTCTCTGTTCTCGCTCTACCTTTCTCTCCTTTCTCTCTTTCTCTATTGCCTAACTCATTATCATTTATCTTTCTATTATTGGGCATTAACGCTGGTTGCTCTGTTCTATCTTTACAACTTTTAGTATAATTAATATCACAAACTATATATTAACCATGATCCCTATCATCTGGAGTTTTTAATATATGACGAAGCATGGTATCCCCATAGAGATGTGTCAGAATCTGCGACGCAGGTCCCTTGGTACTCGAAATCTTTACAGGGTAACTTTTGCATAATTGCACAGCCTTATAGGTTGTTTGCATCTAATTTCCAAAGCGTCTTGTTACTTTCACTAATTTTAACCAATCGGGTTCCCCGGTTAACAAATCTATCACCCATTATACCACATATACGACCTCTCTTGGCTGCAACAAAATCATCTAGCAATTGTTTGTCTTGTAACGAATCTAATGTAACACCACATAACAGTAACCAACAGTAATCAGTGAAACTGTTAGGTACACCACGAGTGGAGCTCGTTCACAGATCATCATATAGTTTAATGGCACCTTCAAATAACTTTCTGTCATCATTAATGGTTATTTCTAGAATTTTATTAGTCAATTGGTCTTTGTCTATTTCTAATGGTGTATGGCGAAGCACGGTATCCCCTTTCTAATTTTTATTTATTAAATCTCTTTTGATTAGATACAGATTCTCATCATGGGGATAGCTTTTATTATTATTTACATTAAATCTTTTATCATCAAATTTGTTTAGACTAATCTTACTTGTTTATGTTGTTGTCATCTTATCACCCAATTTTTGTATTCTACATTCATCTAGAGTTATCTGTGTGTTATACATTATTGCATTATAATACTCTTCATGTTTAGCATTGTTACAATTCTTTATTCCTTTCTCTTTAGTTTTATTTGGGTAATCTGCAAAGCTATATGTCTTTAGTGACAGGGCTATAAACTCTTCTTTTACTCTACTCCCCAAATCAAGTTTGAATTTACCTGGAACTTTATTATTAGTTTTCATTGGTGGTTTGAGATGACTTAAGTCCATATTTTCATTGTCCACTTTACCTTCAGTTAAACTTAATACGAAACTATCGGTATCCACATAATGGAGTCGTAAATCTTTGAAAGATGGTTGAAGAATATTATATAATACCTCATACATGTGTAATGTACTTAATTCTATTATAGTAACAGTTACATATACTGGAGAATCATTTTTTATTTATTTTTCTTTGTATTTTCGATTTGGCTATAATCCCTATATCTAGTGATTTGCTGAAATGTTTGTTTTCTTATACTTTTCATTATCTGTTCTTCATCGTGTAAGAACTTACTTTGAAGGAAGTGTAGAGGATTCATGCACATTCTTCCATATAGTGAGTTGTTCATTAATTTCCTTACATCGTTTTCAGCTTCAGTTTTAGCTGTTGCTTTGTCATTAGTATTGTTTTGAATATAGTCTCCACGTAGGTAATCTTGTTTAAATTTAATTACTCTGTGATATTTAGTTACTTTTACACCATCTTAACAAAGAACTTCAACATCCTATAATGTACCATAAATTCTGTTTTGTTGTTTTGATCTAAGATTAATTTCTCTGTTCTCGCTCTACCTTTCTCTCCTTTCTCTCTTTCTCTATTGCCTATCTCATTATCATTTATCTTTCTATTATTGGGCATTAATGCTGGTTGCTCTGTTCTATCTTTACAACTTTTAGTATAATTAATATCACAAACTATATATTAACCATGATCCCTATCATCTGGAATTTTTAATATATGACGAAGCATGATATCCCCATAGAGATGTGTCAGAATCTGCGACGCAGGTCCCCTGGTACTCGAAATCCTTATAGGGTAACTTTTGCATCATTGCACAGCCGTATAGGTTGTTTGCATCTAATTTCCAAAGCGTCTTGTTACTTTCACTAATGTTAACCAATCGGGTTCCCCGGTTAACAAATCTATCACCCATTATACCACATATACGACCTCTCTTTGCTGCAACAAAATCATCTAGCAATTGTTTGTCTTGTAACGAATCTAATGTAACACCACATAACAGTAACCAACAATCAAAACTATAACCTGGGAGACTTACAGAGTGCACGAGATTGAGAACAATTTCCTTCATACTAATTTTAACATTTTCATTCATGCAGTAGTCTAATATTTCCACATCATTCTGTAAATACTCTATAGTTAGATCCTTAAAAGTTTTATGACTGTTGTCTTTATTAAAGATATCGAATTCTTCTTGTGTTGGTAATTTAATAGAGAGAGAGAGAGGATTTGAAGTCTTCTATATTTAGATTGCCTTTGAAACTGTTGTAGTCATCTAAACGAAAGTGTTCATATGGATATAATGTTTCAGTTTTACAAGGATATATCTTTGCCATTTGACCTAGAGGCATATTTAAGAAGTTATAACTATCTAAAAATTTAAGACAACCAATACTAAACATCTTAGAGTTACCAGCAGCTAGTGTTATGTTATCTACTTTGCTTTTATCGTTATTCTGCTTAAAGAGTTCACTATATAGTAGATTGCAATCATGGCCAAAGCAATTGTAGAAAATTACAAGAATAAAGTTTTGTTGTTTGTACCTCAGATTACACATTTTACATTCTGGTCCTCTATATTTACCAGTTTCTTGACAGTGATCTCTTACTTTATTAATACATGTTTTATCACATATATGACAAGTGTTTGTAGCATTATGATATTATTTATCTTCTTTATTAAGTATCATTTGTTTGTTACGCTTGAAATTACTCTGTTTCTATTTCTAATAGAGCGCTAGCAAATCCTTTGGTACAATCAAGACCGTAGTGTTTGAAATTACTTTGCCATATGTAACCCACACTTATTGGTATTTGTTCAGCTATAACTTATTTATGCGTCTTAATTGTGACATGGACAACACAACATTTTACATCTATCACAGTAATAAAATTTATGATTCATTTTATTTGGTCGATGTAACAAGGTTTCTATGTTTTTAATTAGAGCACAATGTTCTACTCCAGCATTTTCCCAAACTAATTTCTGACATTTTTTCTATCTTTATCAAAATCATCCACCAGTTTAAACAATTCTACTTTGCCCTCACCACAAGGTGTGTATAAAAAAAATTAATATTGTACAATTTCTGTATTCCTATTTTATAAGTAAAATCATCTCCATTTTGATGTCGTGCTTCAATTAGATCATTTAAATATTTACTCTCACGTGTTGCATGGTCAATAGCAGGGTGTAGCCAACCAGGGTGTAATAGTTAGTTGTAGACAGTCATATTTGTAATTACGTATATTTAATATTTATTTAGAGTTTTTGAGATCGGGGGTAAATCTATATAACTACCAATCGATGCTTTGGTCGGTTCAATATTTATCTGAATACTTCTTAATCTAAGAATCTCAACGTCATAGCCATAGCCCTCATATATTTCCTTTTCAAAATCTAACCATTGTCTGAAGTCATCACGTTTTTATATTGCATTATTAATGATACAGTCAGTTGTTGAAAAATATGTTAGTAGTTTTAACTTATTCTTTGTTTCTCTTCTTGTACACACACTCAGCAGTGATCTTATGTTTAAAACTCTTGACTTTTCTAAACTGGTAACAGTTTTTAATTTCTCCCAAAAGAGTTATTAATGGCTTCATCTATATCTTTAATGCAATTCCCACCTTTATCAGTAATATGAAATTCTCTCATGTTCTGACTGGAGTTCATATCAAAGTATTCTGTGTTTTCTAGACACTTGCGATTATGACTATATGAGTGAGTAGTTAGAGCAATTTTGTTTCCAAATTCGTCATGACATTTTTACATTCTTTACATTCTTACAATTTCTTTAGCTTCGGCTTTAGTATTAGTAGTAGGTTTAGATTTAATAATATCTTTAGTGTTATCTTTAGTAATATTTTTAGGCTTGAGGATGTAATCATCTTCTTCCACATCATACACCCTTTCCCTAGTTTCGTCTTCCACCTCATTCTCAAACTCCTTTCTCGCTCTGTTTAAGTGTTCATCACTTAAATTGTGTTTGATAAATTGTTTTCTTGTTTCAAAGGCCAAATCACAAATATATCAAAAGTTTACGCTTTCTACTTGAGACAACTTTATATTTGAAGGACAAAAATTTGTTTTTTAAACTATACAAATTAAAAATGTCTAAATCAGTAAAATGTGATAGTTGTAAAGATAAATCTAAAGAGAAGGTGTTGCGATAAATGTTTAGATAGTTTATTTGAGTGTTATATCTGTAAAGGTTACTTTAAGATTAGACATTATATTAATCATACGAATATACATTATAATGATCCTAATCTATGTATAACTTGTATTACGTGTAATGTAAATCAACATATCAACGGATTTAGATTTAAAAATTTATGTGTAGATTATGTATTTATCTGCATAGATATAGATATAAACATACCAAAGATAGATTCGAAGAATATGTCGAAAAATTTAACATAGAAGATTAGAGTCAAGATGATTTTTTTATGTTTGATAAAGTTATTTTCATAATTATGGGATCAATTTCTTTTATTTTTTTATATATGATACAAACATATAGTGAAAATGGAGTGGTGGATAAAACAGGGATTCCAGTTACCAGTACATTTTGGTTAATTTCGACAAATGCCGTTAGCGTGTGGAGAAATGGACCAAATTGGCTGGTGGCTGGAATCACTGTTTTATCCACTACTTCAGATGTTTCAAAACTAACCTTCTGCAGTGGATAGAAGATTAAAACAAAATTTTTTTAATAGATAGCAGACCTCAGATAGGCGGGGAGTTAGTGTTGGATGAATGATGTCTGCCAAAAGTTGTCCTGTGTTGTCTGGCAAAACTATTATTCTTCTTGATGAGATTTCCCAGAATTTGAAGGAAAGATCGCTTCTTAGGCTCATAGAAATCGGGTAATTCGGCTGTTGCATTTAAAATGAGGAATTGATATTGATGTACCTCAACAAAAAATGCTAGAAAAAGCTTTTATTCGTTTTTTTGGTCTAGGCACCTAAAAGGGGTGAATGTTGGTTCATGATTCAAGTTTTTTAAAATGAAAAATAGTGATCGAAAAAAGATTTCTCGGTTTGACTTTTCGTTGTTCAAATATCTGAGAGGTTACTCATTTTTGCTTGAGGCATCTCAACGAAAGTGCAAATCTGTGTTTTTGAAAACTGTTTGATAAATTTCCTGGTGTTTGACATTAGTGACAAAGGCAAATTATTGGCTGAAAATAGAAAAAAACGTTTGGGTATTTTATTAATTAGGGCGCCCGTTTCAGGAAATGGAAAGATGTGAAAAAATTGCGTTAATTTTTACTAAACTAAAACTGCAATCCACAGCAAGTCTGAACTCTGGATAAGAATCCGTTCTGCACGCAATATTGTATTTACATTCAGTCTTAAATTAGAACTGCGCCTTTGAATTTATGTTTCAGGACTCTTTGGATTGTGTCGAGTGGGTATATGCGTTTTATGATAAGTTGAAAACAATGATACACGCAAATAAAGTCAGATAGAATCAATAATTTTTTTGAACAAATTTTAGCTATTTTGTTGATTTTTGAAGCAGTATTTTGTTTTTCTATTACAGAGTTATTATAGAGCTTTAACCGCTGTCGGTGATTTCTCATCAATAGGTACATTCCAAGTTTGTCATCTGTCGTGGTCGATAACACGGGTCAAAAGAACTGAATATGTTGAATTTTAAATGAAAATTGGCCCTATTGAAGTCTTTTCACCAGTGTTATCGACCACGACAATGGTGTCCAGACCAGCTACTGACAGACAAACTTTGGATCTACAGAATGCAGAATCAGCAACTGTGTGGGTTTTGTCTTTTGTGGCGAAATGTCGAGCAGAGAAGAAAGAGGACAAAATCAACACTGATGGTACTGTAAACCTCAGTTGGATGGTAATATAACACATCTCGAAGCTTATGATGGTCCTCAATTAAGGCTTCTTGGATTATTTACTTGTGACGTTGAATGGAACGGAAGCAGGCTCGCACAAAAACAACTAGCTGTTGTGCAGTCTGATTAAGAAATTGAACTACTTGGTAGAGACCTTCTACCCAAGCACAGTGTGATCATCATCGCAATTGAGCACCTACCTGCTTTAAAGGGTTACAAAGCTCATGATGTGAAGCTGATACCAAGATAACAGCCAATGTTCTGCAAAGCCAGAAAAAACGTCTTCCTCTTCAAGACAAGATCACCGAGAAGTTGGAACAGATGGTCAGACAGGGCATCCTTGTTCTGGTACAGCCAGGAGGAGTCATTAAGGCTTCTCCAGTGGTGTAGCAGAGAAAGAAGAGTGGAGAACTTAGACTTTGTGTGGACTTGAAAGTGTATATCAATGGCAAGGTGATGGATGAGGACTACCCAAAACCAGACATGGAGACGATCTTCCACGACCTGGGGCCTCATACTTTGGCAAAAATGACATCTCAAATGTCTACTATAAAATTGAACTTGACGAAGAGGCAAAAGGTATATGCACAATCAACACATCTCAGGGACTGTTCAAGATGTACCGACTACCTCAGGGATTGAAAAACTCTTCTTCAACCTTCCAGAATTGCATCGAATTAACACTCAAAAGAATCAAAGGTGTTGTGATCTTTCAAGACGATGTGTTGGTCTATGGAATTTACCAAGGAGCAGTTCGACAAGAGGATGCTTGCAGTCAAGAGTCGAATATGTGAGAAAAATTTTAACTATTAATGAGAAAAGAAAATCCTAACTCAAAACCAGTTGATAGCGTTAGTTTTTTGGGATACTTCATTTCAAAGAAAGAAAGAGCACCAGATTCCAAAAATGTCAAAGGACTAAAAAAAAATGCAAAAGCGCCAACTAACAACAAACAACTCGAATCGTTTGTTGGGCTAGCAAATTTTTACGGATGAATGATTCCACATTTTGAAACAAAAATGCTAACCTTAAATAGCATGAGAAATAGCAATTTCTTATGGGGAAAATGCAACAAACAGTCTTTGAAGACATAAAAAAATGAAATATGTGCTAACCCGTTTGTACAGCCATATAGTTAACAAAAGGAAGCAACAGTTAATTCTGACGCCTCTGAAAAAGCCAGAGGCGGGGTTCTTTCGCAAGAAGGACATCCAGTTACATATGTATCGAGAAAGTTGACTCCAGTGGAGCAAGACTACTCAAACAAAGAGCAGGAATCACTGGCAATTGTGTTTGTGGTCAAAGGCTTGAAGCAAATCCTTCTTGAATGATGATTTACCCTATAGACCACAAAGCACTCAATTATCTCTTTGCACCAGACGAATAGATCCCGAAGACAGCATCAGCTAGAATTACAAGATGGGTAATAGCTCTATTGGGCTTCGATTACGAGTTGAAGTACACACCAGGAGAGCAAATACCCCATGCAGATGCATTGAGGAGATTGGATTTTGACGAAAACGAATCCGACAACGATCGAGTGTGCTTCGCAGTCAATAACATCTACTTCGCTCAGAGTGATTTGGTGACCCAAGGAGAAATCAAAACTGAACTTGGAACAAACAGACTCTTCCAGGACATAATGAAATGAATCAAAAGCGGCAATTGAAAACAATGTTCTGCAGCGGAAAAAGGATTCGAACAACACAAAGGTGCACTGACCATACAGAACAGAATCATCTTCAGAGTTGGTGTACATTTCTTTCAACCCAAACTACGACACTTGGCTTTGGCAAAAGCACAAGAGACACATCCTGGGAAGAATGCAACTGAGGCAACAGTCTGAATGATAGCATGGTGGCTTGGCATTGCCCAAGACGTTCAACATCACCCAATACGTTTTGTAAATGTAAGAATTGTGAAATGAAAAGGCCTAGCCTGGGAAAAACAATCTCTGCCTGGCCAGAAGCCGACATTATGGATCGTCTCCACATGGACTGGGGTTAGGCTAAGGACCAAGGCAATATCTTAGTAATTGTTGACGGGGGTTCTAGCTAGATAGAAGCTTTCCCCGCAGGAAAAAGGACATCAGAATCAATTGAAGTATATCTTAGTCAAATCTTTGCAAGATTCAGAATACCCAAAACTTTATTATCTGACAATGGTCAAGAATTTTTAAGTGGTGACTTTAAACAGTGGAGTGAATCACTGGGAATTAAAGAAATGGAATCACCCTTCTATTATCCAAGAGCTAATGGACTAGCTGAAGAGCAGTTCAGACAGTGAAGTGGGCATTTCAAGAATGGAGTCCCAATCTTAATGTGTCTTTTGTAGTATTCCTGCAAAGGGCACTGATGACACATCGCAACACTTCAAAGACGAGGAGCGAAACTCCAGTTGAACTCCTGTTGGGACGCAGAGTGAGACTACTAGCAATAGCAGATTTCGACTTGTGCGAACCCGTTCTACTCAAGGCCAATGAAAAGACAAAGACATTTCCTGCTGCCTTCCTCATAAGGAAGGGCTGAAACACATCTTTCATAGAGCCCAAAAATTGACAAGGACTATTCTAGTGAGCGACAACCACGTTGCGAAACTAGAAGAGGGCAATTTGAAAACCGAACCAGCAGTGGAGGAGACCATATCTATAAGAACCACAACCTCAGAACACAGATGTGGGACCTTCACATCAGGATGAAGCTTCTGCAGCCACATCAGCTGCAGAGCACCAACACCCCGAAACACCAGAGCCTTCACTAACATCAACAAGAAACATAAAACAACCTGACAGATTTGGAGAACCTATAAACACAAATTTAATTAAGAAAGGAGGGAGGATGTGATGGTTTTAAAGAAACATCGACGAAATTAGAAATTTTCTTCATTAAAGTTTCCAAGAACAAAAGAAGAGCTTAGCTGACGATTTTTGTTGCTATGTCGATAAGCAATGGCTGCAAAACTAAATTCAATTCTATTTTTTTGGCGCTATCATTATCTTATTGAACTATCAATCATATGTCAGAAGTAAATTCTCCCACCAACAGAAGCCTGATTGTAACATCTAACAACCTCCAACTAATGAACTGGATTGTACCTAGGTCATATATGATTCTAATGAAATATTGATGAAAATAGAAAATCATCTCCGGGATTCGGAACTAAGATCTATTCACATGACAATCAAGTAAAATATTTTTAGCTAATCTAAATGTTCTCTGTATATTGTTTCATAGATAACTACTATAAATACGAACTAATATTTGTATATTTTCTGTTCCAATTTTAATTTGAATTTAACATATTGAATTCTTTTGACCGCTTTTATCAACCACGACATCAACAAAATGCATATACACCAAGTTCTGTCATGTTCCGCAAGTTTGAATTTTTTTTCATTTTTTTGATATTAAAAGTGCTCAGATCCATATTGATCAGGAAATTGTAATTAGTAGAAGTTTATCTTTCCAAACATCTTTGAATTTTCAATTGTTGACGTCAGTTAGATAATGGAGAGACAGAAAAAAAAGATGGATTTCTGAACCCTGCGGAATAGAAATCAGTTGTAGTCAACTCCATTGATTTTGTGCAATCGAGGAGTACTTACAGTTTGCTTGTTCAATTAGATCGTCAACACTATGAAGACAACACCAACTAAACATCCTTGCTTTGGAATGCGCAAAATATCTCGGTGGGTTACTTCGTCAAAAAATATTTGCCAAGTCGGTGTTTAAGGAGATAATTTCGGTACAAGGTTATGGAGTGCTATGTTTAAGTAGTCTTTCGTTCAAACGAGTGGTTTATTTTTGGCTAAATTTGAGGGAAATTTTTCAATAGTTACTGGGGCTTTTCAATAAAGTGACCATTCTTTATTTCTGAGTGGCGCTTATCAGTTTTATTGTGAATGTTTGATTTTGCTTAATCTTTCTATTTATTTTTTGTTATTGCCATTCTTATAATTTGTCTGAAGCTGATGTCATGTGCAGTACATAAATGTTCAGCGTGTTTATGGAACATTACGGGAGTTAATCGGACCAGATATACTGATTTTGTTACGTCGGCTTTAAGAAACGCTCTAATGCATTTTCGGAGGCAAACAATTAGTTAACGTCACTTTGCTTAAAAAACCGGGCCGAAAAATTTTGTCAAATTTAAGTAAGATCAGCAGTAACTAGCGTTGACAATTCGGAAAATTCACAGCAATTTTCTAACATAATTTTGCGTTGAATTTAGCGTATATCTTTTATTTTTTCCGTTGAATTTAGCGTAGGTCATACATATTTTGCGTTGAATTTAGCGTAGATCTTACATATTTTGCGTTGCGTATAGCGTAGATCTTACATATCTTGCGTTGCATTTAGCGTAGATCTTAGATATTTTGAGTTGAATTTAGCGTTGATCTTACATATTTAGCGTTGAATTTAGGGTTGATTTTGCAAAAAAAGTCAATGCGGAAAACTCTGGGTATGGGGCTCCAACCGCTGACCTGCTGCGTACTTGTCTCCTCTTCGACCACTGTTCCACCGAAACCCTACTTTTCTTAGGATCCGCACTCTTTACAAATCGGACGGTAACATAACGTTTCACATAATTTTGGTGTTTCTAAGCGTAGAACTTACATAATTTTGCGTTGAATTCAGCTTAGATCTTATTCAATTTTTGTTCAATATTTGCCCTAATTTTCTGTTTTTCAACTCTTTCCAGTTTTTCATGCAAGTAACTGGTTTCTGATTTTTTAAAAAAGTCGCAAAAAAGTCGCCCCCTCCAACCCAGGTACCCCCCACACGTAACCCAACCTTACGTCCCCCCATACACAAAACCCAACACTCCCCACCTCACGTAACCCATCCCCCCATCACCAAACTTATCCCCCCGCCTCGTAACCCCCCCCCACCTCAAACCCCTCGTACCCCCCCCCCCCCCCCGCACGTACTCCCCTAGACTGCAACCCCTCCAGACGTACCCTCACTTCTTCTGCCCCCACAAAAATCAAAAAGCAATATAATGTAGTATCAACGCTAAATGCAACCCAAAATATGTAAGATCTATACTAAATTCAGCGCTAAATATAAAAAAACCTACGCTGAATTCAACGCAAAATGTGCAATATTGGCGTTGAATGCATTGAATTTACGTAAGATCTACGCTAAATTCAACGCAAAATCTGTACGATCTACGCTAAAATCAACGCAAATTATGTAAGATCTACGCTAAATTCAACGCGAAATATGAAAGATTGGCGTTGAATGCGTTTAAAATATGTAAGATCTACGCTAAATTCAACGCAAAATAT
>NC_134475.1:19839612-19881079 GCF_964194025.1 Convolutriloba macropyga
AGGAGCATTGCTCCGGATAGTTGACACTAGGCACGTCGTCTGGGAGATTATTCTCGCTATACACCCCGTATATATGCAGCTTGGAGCATATACATGTACCCATACCGTGGCTTCGTTTTACGTAAATGTAACGTACGTGCACTACCTACAGTGTATACGGATGCCCCCAAATGGACAAACAGGACTGGTACGTACCACGTATGGTTCTTGTACCAGTACTCGTACTAGCACTAGTATAACTTTACTTCAGTACCCTACTATCCTTAGTACGAGTACGAGCAAGAGGTTTTCACACCTCCTTCCAGGTTGGACAAGGTAAAACGGTGTTCTGACTTCTGAGATGTGTCGACACTATATATGGTCGGCATACCGGTTTTCGGTTTTAGACAGCTCGGAGATGCGAAGAGCCTAGATATGAAGAGACAGTTCAAACTTGATCCCCGATTAAAAATGGCGGGAATCTATGGGCGCTTGTCCTGGCTAGTCCTGCGAAGTCCACGATTGGCGGACATGACATCGCTGTGCGCGCATTAGTTACTATTTTAACAACGTGTGGCGCTACAATGGGGGGTAATTGGCACTAGGGATTGTTGCTTGGCCGCCGCAACGATTAATGCAAGCTCGGTAGAGAGTGAGAGACAGGGAGGGCTGTGGGGGGCGCTCCTGGAAGAGGGGGAACCGGCCGGGACCGTTGGCTTGCAGCAGCACTTGCAAGGGAGAGGGAGTTGATAAGGGAGGGCAGACGTGGGGGGGGGGGGGGGGGGGGGCTGGTAGCTGTGGGGGATATTTGCTGCCTGGCATGCAAGCGAGATCAGCGAGAGACAGGGCGACTGCTGCAGTCTCCCTGGGGGGTTGGCAGTCATAGGGGACCCCTTCGGGCCAGAAGTCCCCTAGTCTGTCTTGAAGTCGCAGAGCTAGTTGCAAGCGAAAGCACGAGAACATAGGGAGGGGTGTGTGTGTGGGGGGGGGGGGGGGGGGGGGGGGCATGCAGCATGGGGGGAATGCTCGCTAGATCAGCATGGGAGAGCGAGAGACGGGGAGGAGCGCAGTGGGTGGTGATATCACTGCCCGATCTGCCCCCCTTTCCATGAACTCCCACATGCCTGGGTGCTCTCATCCCACGACGTGGGCCGGGCGCGATACTATCTAAGGATATCCAGAATATCCTTTAAAAGAAAATACGGATATCCTCTAGCCAGGCCGGGGACCTAGGGTACCGGTTTACGACGGGATTTTTTTCCTCATCCAGACGAAGTACCTCAATTTTCAAAAAACAACCTCAATTTTCATCTCCAATAGGGCCTATCCTACCCTAATTTTACCCTACCTGCACTCATTCGAAAAGGGTAAGTAAGGTAGGGTAGGTGACATCCAGGTAGGTACCCTACCCTACGCTAGATCGATGGTGACCGGTGGGTGCCATATGAATGACACGTGTCCACCCCAGGTGCGCTGGCCGACCAGTACGACACGCAAACTCATGTGCACATACGGGTACTCATACGAGTACAAGTGGCATGCGATGTATATATACGTGCATTCTATCTATAGCTAAATATATCTGGGTACTACCTACAGTAGCTACTACTAATTAATAATTTAATAACCAAAGTCTCGGGCTAGCTAGCTAGCTAGTTTTAATATTAACTTAAATTAATATTCATTTTAATAATAATAATAATAATAATAATAATAACAACAACAACAAAACAATCAATTAATATGTTAAAGTTAAGGCCGGCTTTTGGCACGCATGCAAATCTTGAGTGGAACCGCCCTTGATACATTCACAGTGATTCCTACTGTTACACAACCCGCGACCCCCACATAATAGCAAGCTGCGACCCTCACATTGTCACTCCCCCCACGTCGGAGATCACCTAGAAGCATGTGGGACGTCATGGGCGCGGTGGTAGTACGACTACAAGCGCCGGACTTATGCAGGCGCCAGGTAAAGGATCCCAGGCATGCTAGTAAGCCCATCACTTAAGATGTTGGAATAGTAGACCACAAACCACTCGAATGGTTGGAATCAACAATGCAAGGGTTGTTGTAGTTACAGTTGCACGCAGCCAATGCATTGCATCGGCCGAGACATCACCGTGAGGAAGCCTTAGATCAGAAATTAGTGACAAAAGCCGGCCAGGCGTAGAGTATAGTGCCATGAGCGGCCGGCCGTGGCGCCAAGCTACTCCAAGAACTAGCAAGGCGCACAAACGCAAACCAAAACATGACGTCTACAGCAACATGTATGCAGCATACGGCCCGGCCCATGCTAGCCCTTGAGCCCGGGGGCTCAGCGCGTTGGCCCGTGTTTTATGAGCACAAAAGCCTAGATTCAGAAAGTTTTGGAGTTTGTAGTCATTATTATTAATATCAAAAATTAATAATAATAATAATGAAATTCATTTTAAAATGATGAAATCTTAAAAATGCTTATTTAACAGCTATTTTGTACACTTGTGATCGATCGCGCGTGATCGCGTACCCTAGTATTGTACTCGTGAATCGTCATGGGTACGAACACACGTACGGCACGGCCCCGCAATTGCGAATTAATTCGAAATATCTTTTACTCGTACAAGCGCAAAGGTCCTACACAGGACGCACGAGTAGGTAGGTACCTATCCTTGGTCACTCCGTGGTGTCCTTGCCTGCTAGGAGGCTAACCCTCTAGGCTCTAGCTGAACGCTGAGAGGTACCTAGCCTACCTACCTACGGCCGTAGGGTATCTCTAGTGGGTACTCTGAACTCTCTCCGAGCCGATTGTACGGTCCTGGTCCCCTAGTCTGTGCCTCGCGGCCCCGCCCCCCCTCACCATCCTCAGTTTCCTCACACCCACTCTCTCCGAGTAGACAGCTAGAGAGAGGTACGACCGTACGAGTTACAGTAGCTTAGCGTACTTACCTGTAGCATCTGTACTCTAGCTACTAGTAGAGTACCGTATCTATGACCTATGTACTCTGTATCGATAACAGCTGGTGATCGTCATGATGCGCGGGGAAATGTACGAGTACGTCATTTCACCTTCATCCTGGTCCAGGGGGGGAACAAAATAAAATATACTCGTACTAGCTAGCTCGTCGTGGATTCCTGTAGGTAGGGTACCTACCTAGGGTAGGTACTCGTACATGCTGGTGGATCCGGGATAGCCCTTCCTCCCTGGAGTTAAAAAAACGGAACCTTCTGCCCGCCGTGCCTCGGCAGGCCCCGGCCGGCCGGCGGCCAGCGCCGGCCGTGCCGGCGCGTCGCGACTCCACCCACCACCGTATATTTCCAACCGACGGTAACACCTGCCGCACTCCGGCGTTCGAAGTCGGCTACCGCTTACATAACGTCACATTCTTCAGGGTGTGAGTTGGCACTCTTCTTCCTCACATTCCTAAAGCCGCTGTGCAACTCGGTCCGGCCGTGCCAATCTGATTCCCCCGGTTTCCTTGCGTTTCCAACACCGAAGCTAGTTGTTGGAACGGCGACGTACATACTACGCCATGCCGTCACGGAACGCCGGTGTTGCCGTTCTGCTCGGTCTCCTGCTCTGCAGCTGCAGCGCCGAAGGGAGAGCTTCTTGGTCTTCAAAACGAGGAGATCAGGAAAAGGCTTGGAGCCTGAAGAAACCCTACACGAAACAGGCAAGACTGCATTCACGCCTCCTAGTGCCCTCACAGTACGGTCGTGAAAACGACGGCTTGCGCATCAGTCTGGCGTGCCTCCGATCGACACTTGACAATTGTCTGAACAGTGCCGATCAGTCGCGGCGATCAGATTCGTCATTTTATCTGCAACTCTCTTGCGGTATCCGTCATGATTCCGAGGAGTTGTTGGCAAGAAGCCGTAGTCTCGCAGGCTCTGACTGACGCTTGACTTGTGGTTTGCTCTCCTTCGGTTCGACTTCGCTCCGCGTCTGGCAGGTGTGGGCAGCTGATCCTTGCAGCTGCGATAACGACACGAACGGACCAGTGTGCAATCCACACAACTTCGCTTTCGTCGCCAAGTGCGCGGCAGCCGCCGAGTGCGCCGGATCGAGCAACCACGTTGTGTGCCATGCTTTGAGGACCGTATCGTGGAAGCACGAATGCTCTTGCCGACACACTTGGAAGCCGGTTTGCGCCAACGGTCTGCAGGTGGCACCTAACACTGCATGCGCCGACTGCCTCAAGATTCCCTATGACGGGCCCTGCAAGTACCTGGGGACGGGCAAGCCCGACATTCCGAAGATGGAGTCCTGCGTCGCAAAATGCCCTATCGATCCAGCTCCGGTGTGCAGCACTGTGTCTGGAAACTGGCTGGCCGAGAGCCCGTGCGTTGCCAACTGCATGGGCTACAAGTCATTCGTTCCCTGCCCCGCCGTGCCAAATAGGTGAGTGATCCGGCGCTACTCAACAGTGCCTGGGCAGAATCGGTGACATTCACGCCACTGAAGCGAGGATATCCAGCAGGCTGTCTTTAACCTTAGTGAGTCTATGGGGGACGGAATATCGCTTCATGTCATAGCGTTTTCCCGGTGTGGGAATGCAAAGTTGTGGATTTTGTGAAGCGAGAGAGATTGGTCAGGATCAGAGACGGATATTGGTGTGGGCATGGACAATTGAGATCATCCTGTAGCTAGCCTACCTGGTAAGGCTGCGAAGCTGCGTTTCTAACGCTGCTGTGGATTTCCTTGTTCCCCAGGAGAGCGATCGTTCACTCAACTGGCACCGCGGATGTGAACATTACAAAGCGGCTGTGCAACAGTGTGGGGCCGCAAGTCGGCGACACTGCCGCTCAAATTGCCTGCCAGAAAGTGTACGATGAGTGCTACTGGGAAGGCGCAGAGAAGCCAGTGGTTGCCCCAAAGGGATGGGCGACCTCCCTGACCCTTATCCCAGTTTGCTTCTCATCGGATACCTCGACCTGCTACGAGTCTGCGACTGACCTTGCCTTGGAAGATGTCAAGTGTGCGAACCTTTTGACAAACGGAACTCGCACCTGTGACGCCGGGAAGGTGAGGGCTCTGTTCGGTAAGGCAGTGTCTCGCGTGTGTGGTGAAGAGCCAAGGGACGGCAAGCGATTCGGATTCTGGTAGCCATTTCCTCAGCAGCCAGAGCACATGACTCAACAGTGTGTGGAATCCATTGGTCACTGCGGCTCGACCTGCGGAGTTATGCTTCAGCGGCGATGACGTTTGACCTGCGAAAGGACTGTAGATAAAGTGTAGTAAGTTTCCTGATAGATCCAAAAGTTCTGGATCCCGTGTATCTAAATGCGGCAGAGACCCGACTGTTAATGACCGCGAATTGCAGCAAGAGCTGGATGTTGCCAGTGTGCAGAGAATACACAGCTGCGATTGAGAGTAGCTGGTTTGGCTGAAGGATACTCCACTAAGGGTCATGCCACAAACATTTATTCTTCATGGTCAGGCACATCACAGCAAGAGGTTGGAAGGCATCGACCAACCGCCGCTGAAGAGATAGAGAGAGACAGAGAGAGAGACAGAGAGAGAGAGAGAGAGAGAGAGAGAGAGAGACAGTGTGTGTCATGAGACCCATAGATATCTCTGTGTCTCGCCGACCTGATAGGGTGTGCGATGGATGTGAGCGAATGAACTATGTGGTGGAGCCACGGAGGAAGGCAAGTACCTGAGCCCGACAAGTTTTCCTAGTTTGTGATCAACAAACTTTTCATCGAGAGAAACTGGTGCATTCCAACCTATGAGTTCGGGCGGCCGCCCGACTTAGTGGCTTAGTGAATGTGAAGATGCATTACCCCTCCTCATGATGGCTTGCTTGCAAGTGGTTTTTGTGACCCGTGTTCTGTATGCCGTCCAACACGTGTTATATCGGCCAAGCTGTTCTTGACTAAAATCAGTGAGGAGCTGTGGTTGGCCAGTCAGACACAGCAAAATTGTCTCTGGGACCCCAGCGAGAAAACTTTTGAGTGCGAATCATCTGCACACCTCCATTGAACCACTCGCCGCACTGCTCCTGTACGTTTTCTGATTTGGTCGGTGTCCTAGCTGGCTCAGTTCGGATGATATTATGACCTTAATTTGACCTAGCTAAAGCTTTAACGCAGCAGTGCAATGCCATTTCTCCACAATGTGTGGCTCCGACACCCGCACGCCCCCCTAGCAGGGCCCTAGCTAGAGGATTTGAGAATGATTACAAACGGGGCGGTGGCAGGCCCCTAGAGGATCGAAATTCTTTAAGCGCGTATGTACGTGCCCTCGTACCTACCCTATCATACCCTAAGAGACCCTACTGGCTACCTGACTGCTGGACCCAATGCAGCCTGCACGAGACGCAGGTGTCCCCAAGACATGGACTCATACAGTAGGCAGGGTACATCAAGAGTACTCGTGGCTACATCAAATCATGGCGCCCCCATGTACAGTACCGTGTGGAGTGTGGCCCACGTACTCCTACGGCATGCCGCGACAAGCTTACGCAGCTTATACGTACAAAAATAGTCCGGCTGTACACCGTACGCGTAGATCGATCAGAACTATAATCTGTACGTCGGACATAACGTCAGTATGTACTACCACATAAAAGATGTACATTGTACAGTACGAATTACGATCCGTCCACCTGCGCAGGCACATATGGGCCGTCAATCGTCATGCGTGTCATCAGTCATGTGTGCCTGCTTGTGCTGCTTATTATGATGCTACAGTAGTAGGTACCTACGTACTACCTAGTAGCATGCTAACTAGTACTTGCTAGCCAAATGAAATGAAATATTACTAGCTAGTACACCACTATTAAGCTGTACAGTACACACGCTTAGATAGGGTACCAAGGGGCTACGAGGGCTCTTAGTAGGGTACCCTAGGGTAGCTTGAACTGCTCGAATCTTGATGCACTTCGATTTTCCAAGTTAGATCGCCGGCCTCGTCGGCTGATTTCAGAGTTGAAAACAGGTGCTTGTAAATTGTAGTTGGGCCCATCCGCACTGTAGGAGTCGTTACGTAATCTGTACGTGGTAGAGTGTACCCAGGGATCTGCAAGGTTTTAGAATTACGTGGGGCCTACGCACGTGCACTGGTGTAGATGCCGGTAGGATATCCGGTACGTTTTTATTATTGCCCCACTAGCTGAAGCTGCATTTGCACCGTCAGTGATCACCCGAGGCAGGCACAGACAAAGGCATGCACGCATGTCGTCATGTGCACATCCTTCCTGCCCCTGTTGACAGGCTCGGGATACGAACAGGACACGGCCTCGAAGAAGTTCCTTCGA
Organism: Convolutriloba macropyga; assembly: GCF_964194025.1. Taxonomy (NCBI): domain Eukaryota; kingdom Metazoa; phylum Xenacoelomorpha; order Acoela; family Convolutidae; genus Convolutriloba; species Convolutriloba macropyga. Next base: position 19,846,833 of record NC_134475.1, read on the forward strand.
AGTAGCAGGAATTACCACAAGGAGCGCAACTGATGGGATAAGCTAGAGTCATTCCGGCATTCGAACCCACCAAGCAGCCCATTTTCGGCCTGAACGTGCGTACGTTTTGAGGGCCACAATGAGTGGCGCGGAAGGCTCTCGATACCCCTTTGAATAGACACGAGTCCCCCTGTCGATCCGCGTCGCGCTCGTTTTCTATTCCCAGAAGTTTCTCTCGGTCACCGTCTGATCCCTCTACCTGATTCCCTCTCCGTCCCGAATCACCTCTGCTCTCCCCCTATTCATGAGGCTTCAGGATTCAGGAACTCATTTTCTTGCCTACATCGCATATTGGAGCCCATGGCCAGTTTCCATTTCGACCCCCCCCCCCCCCCCTTCCTCATGCTGGTTTCCCTCTGCCCCCACCCCTTCCCCACCTCGCTCCGCGCTTTTTCTCCATCGACCTGGAGCCCACTGCGCGTCCCCTGCAAAATACTGCCAACCAACAACGGAAATCCCATAGGGTTTGAAACACCGCCCGATGCCGTGCAATTTAGAATTGCAAGGCGTGCAGTAGCGCATGGTCTGTCTTCTTCAACAACCCATGTACTACCGTTTGGTACGCATGTAGACACAGACAAGAGGATGTCAACCGTCGCCTTTCCTCCTTAGGCTTATCCTTCGGGGGGCCCTTTCCTCCTGTGCTGTAGGGCGTACAGCTGAGGTACGAGACAGCCACCGCGGGCACAGCGAGCCCTGGAACAACTCCAAGACACACACACTTTCCCTGCCACCAAAGCTGGGCTTCTTCACAGCACCCCGTGCCGCCATGGTTGGATTGAAGCTTCGGATGCATGCTGTGGCGCCAGTGCTGCTGCCTGCCAGAGCCGCGCGCCAGTTTCGTTCTGCAGGTGTGACCACGGCAGACAATCTCAAGTATTGTCGACACCTTGCAGTGTGCATAAATTGAATGCCCAAAATCGGAGCTGACCTATTGTTGGGAACACGTCATCATGAAGGGAGAGGGTGCCGGTCACGCGTGACGCCTTTCCAACAGTGCTTCTGAATTGTTGATGCGCTGTATACTTTTTCCCGCAGCCCCGCAGTTGATGGGAAAGCCGTGCCGCTCTAGAGTTCCAACAGCAGGACAAGAGCGTCGCCGCCGTGGGCTGACGGTCAGGGCTGAGTTCGACGACAGCAACAAGATGTGTGTGCCTTCCGACTCCTTCGGGGGAATCAGCCCTGAGAGGATGGCGGCGCAGCAGATGCAACGGTTCTTCACCTTCGTAGCTGTCAAAATTGTTCTCTTTCAGATGGAAGGCGTGTCTCCCCGCAGCTCACTCAAGACGGAGAGCGATCACGACGACAACTCCAACTTGGACGGCAAGCAGGCAGCGGAGAGGGTTCACAGTGACTACGAGGAGCTGCTGGAGTTCTTTCAGAACGTCACCATGTCTGACGCCGACGAGTGGCTGGACAAGCTCTTGCATCGCAACAACCGGCTGGCTCTTCGCATCATGGAGGTCAGGTCCGCCTACGCTTCCGAGGACTTTGAGTGGGACAACATGAAACGGTTGGCCATGGAAGGGCTGGCGGACGGCAACGACGGGATCAAACGCCGCTGGGTCACCAAGGCGTTCCAGGCAGGCGCAGCTGGCGGCTCGTGAATATAACGCAACACGCCATCAGCACAGCTGCCGTCTGCCCCAGCTGCGCAACCCTTCAAGGGGTAATCCGGTCAAACTTTTCATGCAGGAGCCATACCGGTCAAAGCCACCTGGCAGACTCTAAATTTAACGCAAAATATGTAATATTGGCCAGGGATGCGTTGAATTTTTGTCAGAATTACGCTAAGTTAAACGCAAATTTTTTAATATCTACGCTAAATGCAACGCAAAAAATGTAATATTGGCGTTGAATGCGATGGATTTATGTAAGTCCTACGCTAAATTAAACGTAAAATATGTAAGATCTACGCTAATTTCAACACAAAATATGTTACAATGGCGTTGAATGCGTTGGATTTTTGTAAGATCTATGCAAAATTAAACGCAAAAGATGTAAGATCTACGCTAAAAGCAGCGCAAAATATGTAATATTGGCGTTGAACAAGTTGGATTTATGTAAGAGCTACGCTAATTGAAACGCAAAATATGTAAGATCTAGGCTAAAATTCAACTCAAAATATGTAAGATTTACGCTAATTTCAACGCACAATGTGTAAGGTTGGCGTTGAATGTCTTGAATTTACGTAAGGTCTACGCTAAATAAAACGTGAAATATGTAAGATCTACGCTAATTTCAACGCAAAAAATGTAACAATGGGGCTGAATGCGTTGGATTTTTGTAAGATCTATGCAAAAATTAAACGCAAAAGATGTAAGATCTAGGCTAAATTAGACGCAAAATATGTAAGATCTACCCTAAATTCAACGCAAAATATGTAATATTGGCGTTAAATGGGTTGGATTTATGTAAGACCTATGCTAAATTCAACGCAAAATATGTAGGATCTACCCTAAATTCAACGCAAAACATGTAAGATCTACGCTAAATTCAACGCAAAATATGTAAGATTTACGCTAATTTCAACACAAAATGTATAAGATTGAATGAGTTGTATGCGTTTAATATAAGTAAAATCTACGCTAAATTAAACGCAAAATATGTAAGACTTTCGCTAAATTGAACAGAAAATGAGTATGATTGGCCTGGGATGCTTCGAATTTTTGTAAGACCTACGCTAAATTAAATGCAAAATATTTAAGATTGGCCTTGGATGCGTTGAATTTTTTAAGACCTACGCTAAATGAAACGCAAAATATGCAATATTGGCCGTAGATGCGTTGAATTTTTGTCAGAATTACGCTAAGTTAAACGCAAATTTTGTAATATCTACGTTAATTGCAACGCAAAATATGTAATATTGGCGTTGAATAAGTTGGATTTATGTAAGATCTATGCAAAGTTAAACGCAAAAGATGTAAGATCTATGCTAATTTCAACACAAAATATGTAACAATGGCGTTGAATGCGTTGGATTTTTGTATGATCTAGGCAAAATTAAACGCAAAAGATGTAAGATCTACGCTAAATTCAACGCAAAATATGTAAGATTTACGCTAATTTCAACGCAAAATGTATAAGATTGAATGAGTTGTATGCGTTTAATATAAGTAAAATCTACGCTAAATTAAACGCAAAATATTTAAGATTGGCCTTGGATGCGTTGAATTTTTTAAGACCTACGCTAAATGAAACGCAAAATATGCAATATTGGCCGTAGATGCGTTGAATTTTTGTCAGAATTACGCTAAGTTAAACGCAAATTTTGTAATATCTACGTTAATTGCAACGCAAAATATGTAATATTGGCGTTGAATACGTTGGATTTATGTAAGATCTATGCAAAGTTAAACGCAAAAGATGTAAGATCTATGCTAATTTCAACACAAAATATGTAACAATGGCGTTGAATGCGTTGGATTTTTGTATGATCTAGGCAAAATTAAACGCAAAAGATGTAAGATCTACCCTAAATTCAACGCAAAACATGTAAGATCTACGCTAAATTCAACGCAAAATATGTAAGATTTACGCTAATTTCAACACAAAATGTATAAGATTGAATGAGTTGTATGCGTTTAATATAAGTAAAATCTACGCTAAATTAAACGCAAAATATGTAAGACTTTCGCTAAATTGAACAGAAAATGAGTATGATTGGCCTGGGATGCTTCGAATTTTTGTAAGACCTACGCTAAATTAAACGCAAAATATTTAAGATTGGCCTTGGATGCGTTGAATTTTTTAAGACCTACGCTAAATGAAACGCAAAATATGCAATATTGGCCGTAGATGCGTTGAATTTTTGTCAGAATTACGCTAAGTTAAACGCAAATTTTGTAATATCTACGTTAATTGCAACGCAAAATATGTAATATTGGCGTTGAATACGTTGGATTTATGTAAGATCTATGCAAATTTAAACGCAAAAGATGTAAGATCTACGCTAAATTCAACGCAAAATATGTAAGGTTTACGCTAATTTCAACGCAAAATGTATAAGATTGAATGAGTTGTATGCGTTTAATATAAGTAAAATCTACGCTAAATTAAACGCAAAATATGTAAGACTTTCTCTAAATTGAACAGAAAATAAATATGATTGGCCTGGGATGCTTCGAATTTTTGTAAGATCTACGCTAAATTAAACGCAAAATATTTAAGATTGGCCTTGGATGCGTTGAATTTTTTAAGATATACGCTAAATTTAACGCGAAATATGTAATATTGGCCAGGGATGCGTTGAATTTTTGTCAGAATTACGCTAAGTTAAATGCAAATTTTTTAATATCTACGCTAAATGCAACGCAAAATATGTAATATTGGCGTTGAATGCGATGGATTTATGTAAGTCCTACGCTAAATTAAACGTAAAATATGTAAGATCTACGCTAATTTCAACACAAAATATGTAACAATGGCGTTGAATGCGTTGGATTTTTGTAAGATCTATACAAAATTAAACGCAGAAGATGTAAGATCTACGCTAAATTCAACGCAAAATATGTAAGATTTAAGCTAATTTCAACGCAAAATGTGTAAGATTGAATGCGTTGTATGCGTTTAATGTAAGTAAAATCTTAGCAAAATTCAACGCAAAATATTTAAGACTTACGCTAAATTGAACAGAGAAGATGTATGATTGACCTGGGATGCGTCGAATTTTTGTAAGACCTACGCTAAATTAAACGCAAAATATGCAATATTGGCCATGGATGCGTTGAATTTTTGTCAGAATTACGCTAAGTCAAACGCAAATTTCGTAATATCTACGTTAAATGCAACGCAAAATATGTAATATTGGCGTTGAATACGTTGGATTTATGTAAGATCTATGCAAAATTAAACGCAAAAGATGTAAGGTCTACGCTAATTTCAACACAAAATATGTCACAATGGCGTTGAATGCGTTGGATTTTTGTATGATCTAGGCAAAATTAAACGCAAAAGATGTAAGATCTACGCTAAATTCAACGCAAAATATGTAAGATTTACGCTAATTTCAACGCAAAATGTATAAGATTGAATGAGTTGTATGCGTTTAATATAAGTAAAATCTACGCTAAATTAAACTCAAAATATGTAAGATTTTCGCTAACAGAAAATAATTATGATTGGCCTGGGATGCTTCGAATTTTTGTAAGATCCACGCTAAATTAAACGCAAAATATTTAAGATTGGCCTTGGATGCGTTGAATTTTTTAAGATCTACGCTAAATTTAACGCAAAATTTGTAATATTTGCCAGAGATGCGTTGAATTTTTGTCAGAATTACGCTAAGTTAAACGCAAATTTTCAATATCTACGCTAAACGCAACGCAAAATATGTAACAACGGCGTTGAATGCGTTGGATTTTTGTAAGATCTATGCAAAATTAAACGCAAAAGATGTAAAATCTACGCTAAATTCAACGCAAAATACGTAAGGTTTAAGCTAATTTCAACGCAAAATGTGTAAGATTGAATGCGTTGTATGCGTTTAATGTAAGTAAAATCTACGCTAAATTCAACGCAAAATATATAAGACTTACGCTAAATTGAACAGAAAAGATGTATGATTGACCTGGGATGAGTCAAATATTTGTAGGACCTACGCTAAATTGAACGCAAAATATGCAATATTGACCATGGATGCGTTGAATTTTTGTCAGAATTACGCTAAGTTAAACGCAAGTTTTGTAATATCTACGCTAAATGCAACGCAAAATATGTAATATTGGCGTTGAATGCGTTGGATTTATGTAAGACCTACGCTAAATTAAACATAAAATATGTAAGATCTACGCTAATTTCAACGCAAAATATGTAACAATGACGTTGAATGCGTTGGATTGTTGTAAGATCTATGCAAAATTAAACGCAAAAGATGTAGGATCTACGCTAAATTGAACGCAAAATATGTAAGATTTGAGCTGATTTCAACGCAAAATGTGTAAGATTGAATGCGTTGTATGCGTTTAATGTAAGTAAAATCTACGCTAAATTCAACGCAAAATAATTAAGACTTACACTAAATTGAACAGAAAAGATGTATGATTGGCCTGGGATGCGTCGAATTTTAGTAAGATCTTCGCTAAATTAAACGCAAAATATGTCAGACTGGCCTTGGATGGGTTGAATTTTTGTAAGATCTACGCTAAATTCAACGCAAAATATGTAATATTGGCGTTGAATACGTTGGATTTATGTAAGACCTACGCTAAATTCAACGCAAAGCATGTAGGATCTAGGCTAAAGTCAACTCAAAATATGTAACATTTACGCGAATTTCAACGCACAATGTGTAAGATTGGCGTTGAATTTGTTGACTTTACGTAAGGTCTACGCTAAATTAAACGCAAACTATTTAAGATCTACGCTAATTTCATTGCAAAATATGTAACAATGGCGTTGAATGCGTTGGATTTTGGTAAGATCTATGCAAAATTAAACGCAAAAATTGTAAGATCTAGGCTAAATTCAACGCAAGATATGTAAGATCTACCCTAAATTCAACGCAAAATATGTAAGACTTACTCTAAATTGAACAGAAAATATGTATGATTGGCCTGAGACGCGTCAAATTTTTGTAAGATCTACGCTAAATTAAATGCAAAATTTGTTATATTGGCCATGGATTAGTTGAATTTTTGTCAGATCTTCCCTAAATTAAACTCAAAACATGTAAGATCTACGCTAAATTCAACGCAAAATATGTAAGGTTTAAGCTAATTTCAACGCAAAATGTGTAAGATTGAATGCGTTGTATGCGTTTAATGTAAGTAAAATCTACGCTAAATTCAACGCAAAATATGTAAGATTGGCCTTGAATGCGTTGAATTTTTTTAAGATCTACGCTAAATTAAACCCAAAATATGTAAGATCTACGCTAAATTCAACGCAAAATATGTAAGATCTACGCTAAAAGCAACCCAAAATATGCAATATGGGCGTTGAATGCGTTGGATTTATGTAAGAGCTACGCTAAATGAAACGCAAAGTATGTAAAGTCTACGCTAAATTCAACGCAAAGCATGAAAGATCTAGGCTAAATTCAACTCAAAATATGTAAGATTTACGCTAATTTCAACGCACAATATGCAAAATTAAACGCAAAAGATGTAAGATCTACGTTAAATTAGACGCAAAAATATATAAGATCTACCCTAAATTCAACGCAAAATATGTAATATTAGCGTTAAATGGGTTGGATTTATGTAAGACCTATGCTAAATTCAACGCAAAATATGTAAGATTTTTCCTAAATTCAACGCAAAACATGTAAGATCTACGCTAAATTCAACACAAAATAGGTAAGATTTACGCTAATTTCAACGCAAAATGCATAAGATTGAATGAGTTGTATGCGTTTAATGTAAGTAAAATCTACGCTAAATGAAACGCAAAATTTGTAAGACTTTCGCTAAATTGAACAGAAAATATGTATGATTGGCATGGGATGCTTCGAATTTCTAAAACTCTACGCTAAAAGCAACCCAAAATATGTAATATTGGCGTTAAATGCGTTGAATTTGTGTAAGACCTACGCTAAATTAAACGTAAAATATGTAAGATCTACGCTAATTTCAACACAAACAATGTAACAATGGCGTTGAATGCGTTGGATTTTTGTAAGATCTATGCAAAATTAAAAGCAAAAGATGTAAGATCTACGCTAAATTCAACGCAAAATATGTAAGATTTAAGCTAATTTCAAAACAAAATGTGTAGGATTGAATGAGTTGTATGCGTTTAATGTAAGTAAAATCTACGCTAAATTCAACGCAAAATATTTAAGACTTACGCTAAATTGAACAGAAAAGATGTATGATTGACCTGGGATGCGTCGAATTTTTGTAAGACCTACGCTAAATTAAACGTAAAATATGTAAGATCTACGCTAATTTCAACACAAAATATGTAACAATGGCGTTGAATGCGTTGGATTTTTGTAAGATCTATGCAAAATTAAACGCAAAATATGTAAGATTTAAGCTAATTTCAACGCAAAATATGTAAGATTGAATGCGTTGTATGCGTTTAATGTAAGTAAAATCTACGCTAAATTCAACGCAAAATATTTAAGACTTACGCTAATTGAACAGAAAAGATGTATGATTGACCTGGGATGCGTCGAATTTTTGTAAGACCTACGCTAAATTAAACGCGAAATATGTAATTTTGGCCCTGGATGCGTTGAATTTTTGTCAGAATTACGCTAAGTTAAACGCAAATTTTGTAATATCTACGTTAAATGCAACGCAAAGCATGTAATATTGGCGTTGAAGACGTTGGATTTATGTAAAATCTATGCAAAATTAAACGCAAAAGATGTAAGATCTACGCTAATTCAACGGAAAATATGTAAGATTTGAGCTAATTTCAACGCAATATGTGTAAGATTGAATGCGTTGTATGCGTTTAATGTAAGTAAAATCTACGCTAAACTCAACGCAAAATATTTAAGACTTACGCTAAATTGAACAGATAATATGTATGATTGGCCTGGGATGCGTCGAATTTTAGTAAGATCTACGCTAAATTAAACGCAAAGTATGTAAGATTGGCCTTGGAAGCGTTGAATTTTTGTAAGATCTATGCTAAATTCAACGCAAAATATGTAAAATTGGCCATGGATGCGTTGAATTTTTGTCAGAAATACGCTAAGTTAAACGCAAAATTTGTAAGATCTACGCTAAATACAACGCAAAATATGTAATATTGGCGTTGAATGCGTTGGATTTATGTAAGACCTACGCTAAATGCAAAGCAAAATATGTAAGATCTAAGCTAAATTCAACGCAAAGCATGTAGGATCTAGGCTAAATTCAACTCAAACTATGTAAGATCCACGCTAATTTCAACGCCAAATATGTAACAATGGCGTTGAATGAGTTCGATTTTTGTAAGATCTATGCAAAATTAAACGCAAAATATGTAAGATTTAAGCTAATTTCAACGCAAAATGTGTAAGATTGAATGCGTTTTATGCGTTTAATGTAAGTAAAATCTACGCTAAATTCAACGCAAAATATTAAAGACTTACGCTAAATTGAACAGAAAAGGTGTATGATTGACCTGGGATTCGTCGAATTTTTGTAAGACCTACGCTAAATTAAACGCAAAATATGCAATATTGGCCATGGATGCGTTGAACTTTTGTCAGATTTACGCTAAGTTAAACGCAAATTTTGTAATATCTACGTTAAATGCAACGCAAAATATGTAATATTGGCGTTGAATACGTTGGATTTATGTAAGATCTATGCAAAATTAAACGCAAAAGATGTAAGATCTACGCTAATTCAACGGAAAATATGTAAGATTTGAGCTAATTTCAACGCAAAATGTGTAAGATTGAATGCGTTGTATGCGTTTAATGTAAGTAAAATCTACGCTAAATCCAACGCAAAATATTTAAGACTTACGCTAAATTGAACAGAAAATATGTATGATTGGCCTGGGATGCGTCGAATTTTAGTAAGATCTACGCTAAATTAAACGCAAAGTATGTAAGATTGGCCAAGGATGCGTTGAATTTTTGTAAGATCTACGCTAACTGCAACGCAAAATATGTAATATTGGCGTTGAATGCGTTGGATTTATGTAAAACCTACGCTAAATGCAACGCAAAATATGTAAGATCTAAGCTAAATTCAACGCAAAGCTTGTAGGATCTAGGCTAAATTCAACTCAAACTATGTAAGATCTACGCTAATTTCAATGCAAAATATGTAACAATGGCGTTGTATGCGTTGGATTTTTGTAAGATCTATGCAAAATTAAACGCAAAATATGTAAGATCTACGCTAAATTCAACGCAAGATATGTAAGTTCTACCCTAAATTCAACGCAAAATATGTAAGATTGGCGTTGAATGCTTTGAATTTAGGTAAAATCGACGCTATATTCGTCGCAAATTATGTTACATTGGCATTGAATGAGTTGGATTTATGTAAAATCTACGCTAAATGCAACGCAAATTATGTAAGTTCTACGCCAATTTCAACGCATAATACGTAACATCTAAGCTAAATTTAATTTTAAATAAGTAAAATTGACGCTAATTTCAACGCAAAATATGTAAGATTGGCGTTGAATGCGTTAATTTTATGTAATATCTACGCTCAAGCGTTGGTCTTACATAAATTCAACGCATTCAACGCCAATCTTACATAACTTTGCCTTTTTAGTTTTGACACCCCTGGAATTGTCTACTAGAGATTCTAATAGTTGAACTGATTTGAAAAAAATATTCAAATAATAAATATTTTCCTGCAACTCTTGTATTGTTTTGTCTTGAAATTTAATTATTTAACTAATTTTTGATATCTTTGCAACAATGTTAAACCTGTAGGGAGAAAAATTGTCTGAAGAGACATGAGAAGGTTCATTTGATATTGAATTTTGGCACGCTCAGCATCATGAATCAGTAACTGCTCCTAATCCAAACATTATTCTTTCAGATATGTGGTACGTTTGCTATTGTATGTTTTACCCAGATTTTTAACACGTATCCAGATATTCGACTTTTTTGTCAATTGGTTAGAATAAGATTCTGACTAGAAACTCAAGGTGGAGGACGTACACTTCTTGATAGCGCAATTTTTATATTGTTTTACAACTGGGTGGGACACTTAAATATTTCAAAATTTTTTTGTGAATATTTTGAGAAACTTTGTGCTATATTTTAATTTACTCTATAGCATACGTATACTAATTGATATGTTTCTTTCTTGTTTGCAAAATTTTGCAAACTTTCCCGCCTTATTGAGCAGCGCTAGACAAGGGCGCGTTGCAGTGATTTCATTGTACGCTGTAATTCCACTCATTTTGTTGCCTTACTATTCAGTGCTGCAATATATATATATATATATATATATATATATATATATATATATATATATATATATATATATAAGATTTTCAGTAAACATAAAAGAATTGTTAGCCATAGAATTTACAAAAGTTTTTGCGGCCCACTCGGCTTTAGAGGCAAGAGCTTAGAAAAATTTGCCCACATATCAAAAATTTAAGTTTATTAGAACTTAAAGAAAGGCTTCAGGGGAACCAGGGAAACCAGTTTTTAGTCATTTTTTTGGCTAAAATAACAAATGTCTTATTTTCTTTAAAAAATTGTTTGCGGGTGCAAATTGTGACTACCAATTAGCTTCGTCCTGATTCGACACTCTGATACCAAGTTGAGACGAAAAATAATTGAACTTTTTCTGTCAATCGACTCTTGTGTTCAGAGTTCTATTTTATATATTATTCCTGCTAAGTGTACTGAATCCGTGACGCAGAACCCAGATCCACTGTCAGAAACTTAAAAAATTGGCAATTTCTCTGTTCTAAGAATAAGATAAAACAACTTTTTAGACAAAAATTAATTCAATGAGGTGGAAAAATTTCGTAGTATGATTGAATTGAGCTTTGCATCGACAAAGCTAACATACGGCATACGTGTTCTTAAGATCTACGCTAAATTCATTGCAAAAATGTAGGATTTACGCTAAAATCAACGCAAAATATATAAGATCTACGCTAAGATCAACGCATAATATGTAACATCTACGCTAAATTTAATTTTAAATAAGTAAAATTGACGCTAATTTCAACGCAAAATATGTAAGATTGGCTTTGAATGCGTTGATTTTATGTAATATCTACGCTCAAGCGTTGGTTTTACATAAATTCAACGCATTCAACGCCAATCTTACATAACTTTGGCATTTTAGTTTTGACACCTCGGCCCGGGAATTGTCTACTAGAGATTCTAATAGTTGAACTGATCTGGAAACAATATTCAAAAAATAAATATTTTCCTGCAACTCTTGTATTGTTTTGTCTTGAAATTTAACGATTTAACTAATTTTTGATATTTTTGCATCAATGTTAAACGTGCAGGGAGAAAAATGGTCTGAGGAGACATGAGAAGTTCATTTGATATTGAATTTTGGCACGCTCAGCATCATGAATCAGTAACTGCTCCTAATCCAAACATTATTCTTTCAGATATGTGGTACGTTTGCTATTGTATGTTTTACCCAGATTTTTAACACGTATCCAGATATTCGACTTTTTTGTCAATTGGTTAGAATAAGATTCTGACTAGAAACTCAAGGTGGAGGACGTACACTTCTTGATAGCGCAATTTTTATATTGTTTTACAACTGGGTGGGACACTTAAATATTTCAAAATTTTTTTGTGAATATTTTGAGAAACTTTGTGCTATATTTTAATTTACTCTATAGCATACGTATACTAATTGATATGTTTCTTTCTTGTTTGCAAAATTTTGCAAACTTTCCCGCCTTATTGAGCAGCGCTAGACAAGGGCGCGTTGCAGTGATTTCATTGTACGCTGTAATTCCACTCATTTTGTTGCCTTACTATTCAGTGCTGCAATATATATATATATATATATATATATATATATATATATATATATATATAAGATTTTCAGTAAACATAAAAGAATTGTTAGCCATAGAATTTACAAAAGTTTTTGCGGCCCACTCGGCTTTAGAGGCAAGAGCTTAGAAAAATTTGCCCACATATCAAAAATTTAAGTTTATTAGAACTTAAAGAAAGGCTTCAGGGGAACCAGGGAAACCAGTTTTTAGTCATTTTTTTGGCTAAAATAACAAATGTCTTATTTTCTTTAAAAAATTGTTTGCGGGTGCAAATTGTGACTACCAATTAGCTTCGTCCTGATTCGACACTCTGATACCAAGTTGAGACGAAAAATAATTGAACTTTTTCTGTCAATCGACTCTTGTGTTCAGAGTTCTATTTTATATATTATTCCTGCTAAGTGTACTGAATCCGTGACGCAGAACCCAGATCCACTGTCAGAAACTTAAAAAATTGGCAATTTCTCTGTTCTAAGAATAAGATAAAACAACTTTTTAGACAAAAATTAATTCAATGAGGTGGAAAAATTTCGTAGTATGATTGAATTGAGCTTTGCATCGACAAAGCTAACATACGGCATACGTGTTCTTAAGATCTACGCTAAATTCATTGCAAAAATGTAGGATTTACGCTAAAATCAACGCAAAATATATAAGATCTACGCTAAGATCAACGCATAATATGTAACATCTACGCTAAATTTAATTTTAAATAAGTAAAATTGACGCTAATTTCAACGCAAAATATGTAAGATTGGCTTTGAATGCGTTGATTTTATGTAATATCTACGCTCAAGCGTTGGTTTTACATAAATTCAACGCATTCAACGCCAATCTTACATAACTTTGGCATTTTAGTTTTGACACCTCGGCCCGGGAATTGTCTACTAGAGATTCTAATAGTTGAACTGATCTGGAAACAATATTCAAAAAATAAATATTTTCCTGCAACTCTTGTATTGTTTTGTCTTGAAATTTAACGATTTAACTAATTTTTGATATTTTTGCATCAATGTTAAACGTGCAGGGAGAAAAATGGTCTGAGGAGACATGAGAAGTTCATTTGATATTGAATTTTGGCACGCTCAGCATCATGAATCAGTAACTGCTCCTAATCCAAACATTATTCTTTCAGATATGTGGTACGTTTGCTATTGTATGTTTTACCCAGATTTTTAACACGTATCCAGATATTCGACTTTTTTGTCAATTGGTTAGAATAAGATTCTGACTAGAAACTCAAGGTGGAGGACGTACACTTCTTGATAGCGCAATTTTTATATTGTTTTACAACTGGGTGGGACACTTAAATATTTCAAAATTTTTTTGTGAATATTTTGAGAAACTTTGTGCTATATTTTAATTTACTCTATAGCATACGTATACTAATTGATATGTTTCTTTCTTGTTTGCAAAATTTTGCAAACTTTCCCGCCTTATTGAGCAGCGCTAGACAAGGGCGCGTTGCAGTGATTTCATTGTACGCTGTAATTCCACTCATTTTGTTGCCTTACTATTCAGTGCTGCAATATATATATATATATATATATATATATATATATATATATATATATATATAAGATTTTCAGTAAACATAAAAGAATTGTTAGCCATAGAATTTACAAAAGTTTTTGCGGCCCACTCGGCTTTAGAGGCAAGAGCTTAGAAAAATTTGCCCACATATCAAAAATTTAAGTTTATTAGAACTTAAAGAAAGGCTTCAGGGGAACCAGGGAAACCAGTTTTTAGTCATTTTTTTGGCTAAAATAACAAATGTCTTATTTTCTTTAAAAAATTGTTTGCGGGTGCAAATTGTGACTACCAATTAGCTTCGTCCTGATTCGACACTCTGATACCAAGTTGAGACGAAAAATAATTGAACTTTTTCTGTCAATCGACTCTTGTGTTCAGAGTTCTATTTTATATATTATTCCTGCTAAGTGTACTGAATCCGTGACGCAGAACCCAGATCCACTGTCAGAAACTTAAAAAATTGGCAATTTCTCTGTTCTAAGAATAAGATAAAACAACTTTTTAGACAAAAATTAATTCAATGAGGTGGAAAAATTTCGTAGTATGATTGAATTGAGCTTTGCATCGACAAAGCTAACATACGGCATACGTGTTCTTAAGATCTACGCTAAATTCATTGCAAAAATGTAGGATTTACGCTAAAATCAACGCAAAATATATAAGATCTACGCTAAGATCAACGCATAATATGTAACATCTACGCTAAATTTAATTTTAAATAAGTAAAATTGACGCTAATTTCAACGCAAAATATGTAAGATTGGCTTTGAATGCGTTGATTTTATGTAATATCTACGCTCAAGCGTTGGTTTTACATAAATTCAACGCATTCAACGCCAATCTCACATAACTTTGGCATTTTAGTTTTGACACCTCGGCCCGGGAATTGTCTACTAGAGATTCTAATAGTTGAACTGATCTGGAAACAATATTCAAAAAATAAATATTTTCCTGCAACTCTTGTATTGTTTTGTCTTGAAATTTAATGATTTAACTAATTTTTGATATTTTTGCATCAATGTTAAACGTGCAGGGAGAAAAATGGTCTGAGGAGACATGAGAAGTTCATTTGATATTGAATTTTGGCACGCTCAGCATCATGAATCAGTAACTGCTCCTAATCCAAACATTATTCTTTCAGATGTAAGGTACGTTTGCTATTGTATGTTTACCCCGATTTTGAACACATATCCAGATATTCGACATTTTTGGCATTTGATTAGTACAAGATTACTATACTACTATACTAGAACCTCATCGTGGGGGATGGACTTTTTTGACAACGCAATTTTTTATATTGTTTTACAACTGGTTGGGATTTGAGACAAAAAATAATTGAACTTTTTCTGTCAATCGACTCTTGTGTTCAGAACTCTATTTTATTTTTTATTCATTCTAAGTGTACTGAATCCGTGAAGCAGAACCCAGCTCCACTGTCAGAACCTTATAAAATTGGCAATTTCTCTGTTCTAAGAATAATCAAAAACAACTTTTTAGCTAAAAATTAATTCAATGAGGTTGAAAAATCTCTAAGCAAACAATGGAGAATATTCGGTAGTATGATTGAATTGAGCTTTGCATCGACAAAGCTGACATACGTGCTCTTAAATTTAACTATTTGTTGAAAACATTTTGCGACAAAATGCTGGATCTCTTAGTATTGAATTGGCAGTTTTTGTTAAGGATGATGTACTTTTGCAGCTGAATTTTTGACCTCTTGATTAGCTTTTGCTATTAATATGGGGAAACAAACGTTCAAGTGACATTTTCCAAAAAATGTATTCACGTTTTTTATTATAGAGTGACAGAGATTCCCAACTTCTCAGTCGGTTATCGTATGAAAACATTTCGATACCTGCAAACTAATCCGTCGTATTTTCATCGATTGATTTTCAGGGTTACTGCAATTTCGGTGTTACTGCAAGTTTTCATTATCGGTTAAAACATGTTTTGTTTGACTTGTGATACGTTTTTGGGGATGCTATACTTAGCAAAATTTGGATTTTGGATGGGAAGAAATTTTAAATGATGTTTATCCTGGATTGAATTAGTTTTGGTGTACAAAAGTGACTTTATATTAAACCTACAACTAAGTAGCCAATTTTTTAAGGTTCTGACAAAGGAGTGGGGTTCTGCTTCACGGTTTCAAACTTAAGTAGACTTAAAATGAATACTTTGTGAAAAAAAATTTGAACACAAGATTTGCTTGACAGAAACATTTTGCTTATTTTTTATCTCAACTTGGTATCAAAGAACCGAATCAGGAAGAGGCCAAGCGAATGTCACAATCTGTGCCTCGAAAATTGTTTTTAGAAAACAAGAAATTTGATATTTTTGGAATAAGGATTTTCAAAAAGGATCAAAAGCTGGTTTCCCTGCTTCCCCTGAAACTTTTATTACGTTCCAGTAGTGTTGAATTTTTTTATCTGTTAGCAATTGTTTCTAAGACCTTGCCTCAAATAACTAGTGGGGGCAAAAATCAAAAAATTTGGAAAACTTTTGGCTAACAATGAGTTTAATTTTCATGAAAATTGGATATAAGGAAGGCCAAGTTTTGCAGCATTTTGTAGTTGAGCAATATAACGAGTGGAATTTCAGCGTAAACTGAACTCAATCTAACGAAACTTTGTCTTGCGCTGCACGATATGACGCGAAATTTTGCATAGAGTTGCAACTTAAAATGAACTATTTCAAATAGCACAGGTATGATTTAGAATAATTGAAAATATGGCACAAAAGATTTTCAATAAATTAACAAAAATCTATAAAAACTCTTTAAGTTCCCCCCCCCCCCCGCTCCCGGTGTTGATCACCGCCAGAAAACTGCGTTGCAAAAACTTGTCCGTCCTTCCCACTTAAAGTTCTAGTCAGACTTTTTTATTACTCATATGCCAAACATATTTAATATCTTGAACCGTGTTCAAAATTTGGGAAAAACTCACAAAAGCAAACTTACCTCAGATCGGCAACATGAATGTTTGTATATGGAGCAGCAACTGATAGACAATGCTGAGCGTGCGAAAGTCTATTATCAATAGAAACTTCTCATGTCTGTTCAGACAAGTTTTCTCCCTACGCGCTACAAGTTGATGCATAAAAATCAGAAACTCGTCAAATCCTAAAACTTGAAGAGGGAACAACAAAAGACGTGCAAGAAAATATTCATCTGTTGAATATTTTCTTCAGATCTGTTCAATTATTAGAATCTCCAGAGAACAAAGTCTATCCTTAGAAAACAAAATACTGCTTCAAAAACCAACGAAAGAGCTATTATCTGTAATAAATTGATTGATTCTACCTGACTTTACTCGCGTGTATCATTATTGTCAGCTAACCATGAAATCCGTATATACAATTGACGCATTCCAAAGAGTCCTGAAAACATTAGCTCAACGGCGCAGTTCTAACTTACTGTTTCTGAATCTTCAAACCATTATTTAACTGAAACAGTCTTGATGTAAAAACCATATTGCCTATAGAACAGGGATTTTTTATTAAAGTTCACATGTGCTGATGATTGCAGTTTTTATGTAGTAAAAACTAATTAACCAAGATAGTCTAGATGTAAAACAATATTGCCTACAGAGCTGGGATTCTTAAGTTAAGTTCATATATGCTGAGGATTGCAGTGTTTAAGTAGTAAAAATTGACGCATTTTTTTACATCTTCATTCCCATTGAAAATTTGAAAGGCATGTCTGTTTTTTCTTTTGATATGTTTAAGGACGGGATTTTGTTGGTCACACAGGCGCTCCAACCACTCCTAATTTGGACCACTGAAAGTAAAACAAAAAGTTCATAGTATCAGAAATCAAATTTTATTTCAAATTTCCCATTTTTTGCCACTAAACAAAAATCAAGGCTGCTTAACGTCGGACCAAAAATGATAATGATACGCTCGTTAGAAAAATTAAAAATTTTATAAAAGACCAAAAGAATATAACAACCTTAACCATTTCAATTGGTGAATGTTAACGCACTAGCCGGTAAAAACCACCAAATTTTCATCATTGTTTCAAAGAAGAGAAGGTCAATCTCAAAAAAATATGACGCTCACTAGAAATTGTTTCTTAAAAAAACTATTTTTAAAAGTGTTTAAAAAATATTGCAAATATCGATTTTGCAAGTTAGACTCATTTAAGGGATTCTTTAAGTATTTTATCGAGTTTTCATAATTTATTTGTAGGCTGAAAACGTAGCTAAGCCTTTAATTCTTTTGCATACAGCAAGTCATCTCTTTAGATTTTCAATTATAATAAATTAGCACCTGAAGCACTAAAGTGACCCTTCTTTTGGAAAATTTCGACATTTGATTATAAAAAGCAAATCTTAGCAGGCCGTTTATCTTGAAACAAAATACATTTCTGTAGATGACATTAGCTGATAGCATAGCTAAATTATGGCTAGCTGTACAAAGCCTCTCAATAAAAAATAAGGGAGATAATAAGTAAAGAAAACATAAATCACCAAAACAATATGAGCACCTTAATACTTTCAATTGGTGAACCCCACTAGCCTGTAAAAACGATTAATTTTAAGACGTAATTCCAAAGGAGAGAAAAATCGAATTCAGAACAAATCGTGAACCAAACTAGAAATCGTTTCATACTAAATATTATGTTTGAAATTGTTTAAAAAATATTGAAATTATCATTTTTGCAGTTAAACTCATCTTGAGAATTTTCAAGTCAATTTTTGAATTTTCAAGAATTGTTTAATAGATTCAAAACGTAGAATAACTTTTAAATGTTTTTGATAAAGCGACTAATCAGTTTAGGTTTACAACTATAATATGTTAGCCCCTGAAGCACAAAAATTTTCGACATTTGAGTACTAAAAACATTTCATAGCAGGTCGATTATCACAAATCAAGGAATCATTTCTAATTGCACATTAGCAGCGCCAAAAAAAGGCAGGCGTACTATACTTATCTTTTAACATTTACACGCTATTTAGAGAAATAGTGAATAAAGCACCGAAACACTTTGAACCAATTAATTGCTTCAACAGCTACAATTAAATCAATTGATAGGTAAATGCAAAAAAAAATTGACAGCATAGTTTCAATTTAGGTTTTTATACTTCAAAACAAAATATGATGTTAACCGGAAATCGTTTTCTAGGAAAAGTTATTTACAAAACCGCTGAAAATTAATGAAATAGTTGGTTTCATAAGGTATACCTTATAATCTAACTTTTTCGAATAGGTAACCGAGTTTCGATTGATTATATATTTATGAGTATATATATATATATATATATATATATATATATATATATATATATATATATATGAGTGTGTATATATGAAGGCCTTTAGCATGAAATTGTTTTGTGTACTTCGACTGACGTGATATGCTAGATACTTGAGCGCCTTACATCCTTGACACTGCTAGAAGAACTTTTCATAACTCTGGCTTTTGTTTTGTTCATTATCTTGCTTCGTGTGCTTTTCTATTTTTCTATTTTTTGCATTATCTCGCTTCGTATATTTTTTGACCGTTAAAAGATTTGACTTTTGGTTGACATCTACTGCAACCTAGGCGCATCTCAAGGCTTTTGAATAATAAGGCGGAGGTTTTGCAAAAATTTTGCAACTTAAATTGAACCATTTCAAATAGCATACGTATGATTTAGAATAATTCAAAATATGGCACCAAAAATTTTCAATAAGTTAACAAAAATCTTTAAGTTCCCCCCCCCCCCGGTCCCGGTGTCGATCACCGCTCGAAAACTGCGTTGCCAACAACTGTCCATCCTTCCCACTTAACGTTCTAGGCAGACTTTTTTATTACTCACATTCCATACATATTTATTATCTTGAACCGTGTTCAAAATCTGGGAAAAACGCACAAAAGCAAACTTATCTCAGCTCGTTAACATGAATCTTTGTATATGGAGCAACAACTGATAGAAAATGCTGAGCGTGACAAAGTCTAATAGCAAAAGAAACTTCTCATGTCTGTTCAGACAATTTTTTTTTCTCTACACGCTTCAAGCTGATACATAAATATCAGAAACTCTTCAAATCCCCAAACTCGAAAACAAAACAGCACAAGACTTGCGAGAAAATGTTCATCTGTTGAATTTTTCTTCAGATCTGTTAAGCTATCAGAATAAGAACAAATTTCAACAAGCTGAATATTTATGTACTGCATTTGACATCAGTTTTAGAGCAGTTATATGATTCAGAAAAACAAAAAATAATTAAAAAATAAATAGAAAGATTGTGCAAAATCAAACATTCATCAAAAAATTGACAAGCGCCACTCAGAAATAGAGAACAACGACTTAATGAAATTGCCCCAGGTACACGAACAACTATTGAAAAATGTCCCTCAGTTTTAGCCAAAATTAAACGAGTTGTTGAACGAAAGACTACTTAAACGAATTTTTCTCCTTATACACAGACTTGGCCAAAAGTTTTTTTTAAATAGTCCACAGAGATACGTTACGCATTCCAAAGCACGGATGTTTAGGTTGTGGAGTCATTAAAGTGTTAAACGAACTACTTGAACAAGGAAACTTTAGTTACTCGATTGCAAAAAATTAATGGAGTTGACTACAACTGAGTTCTATTCCGCAGGGTTTAGAAAACGTTCAATTTTAGTTCTGTCTCTTGATTATCTAACATTTCAAACTTTAAAGAGGTTCTGGACGATTAACCTCTACCAGTAACTGATTTTTGATCAGTATGGATCTGAGCAGTTTCGATAACAAAAATTAGAAAAAAAAATCATATTTTGCGGAACATGACACAACTGTCTATGTATATCACGGTGTGTATGTATGTCATTCACTTACACGGAATGTATAATGTATTCATTGACGAGAAATGACAGAAAGTGGTAAAAACTCAACATTGCTTCAAAAACAAACAAAACGGCTAAAATCTGTAATAATATTTTTGTTTCTACCTGACTTTACTTGCGTTATCATTGTTGTCAGCTTACTTGTAAAACCAATATACCCCATTCACACTTTCCAAAGAGTTCTGAAAAGATTAGTTCAAAGCAAAGTTCTAACTTACTTTTTTTGAATCTTCAAACGATTATTTAACTGAAACAGTTTAGATGTAAAAACCATATTGCCTATGGAACAGGGATTCTTTATTAAAGTTCACATGTGCTGATGATTGCAGTTTTTATGTAGTAAAAACTAATTAACCAAGGTAGCCTAGATGTAAAACAATATTGCCTACAGAGCTGGGATTCTTATGTAAAGTTCATATGTGCTGAGGACTGCAGTTTTTAAGTAGCAGAAAATGAGGCTATCTTCTTTTAAATATTTTTAGTTCTTAATTAGGAATTTGAAAAGCATGCCAAACTTCCCAGTGGCCATACTTTTTGAAAATTTTGACATTTGTTTACGTAAAGCATCTCTTAGTAGGCCGTCTATCTTGAAACAAAGTACAATTGTGGAGACAATTTTAGCTGCTAACATAGCAAAATTATGGCTATCTGTCCAACGCTACCAATCAGAAATAAGGGAGTCAAAAAGTAAAGAGTACGTAAAGACCAAAACAATATGACCACCTCGATGCATTAAATTGGTAAAAGTTGATCCCAATAGTAAAATTAGAGTAAAACAATATATTTTAATACGTACTTCCAAAGAGATAGTCGACTTCAAAACTAATTTTGAAGCTAACTAGAAATCATTTCATACTAAAAATTATGTTTGAAACTGTTTAAAAAATATTGAAATTATCAATTTTGCATGTTAAACTCGACTTGAGAATTTCTCGATTATATTAACGAGTTTTCAAAAATTATTTATTGATTCAAAACGTAGATTAGCTTTTAATTATTTTTGATACAGCGACTTATCAATTTAGATTTACATTAAGATAATATCTTAGCCCCTGATGCACAAAAATGGGCATAATTATAGGAAAGATTTGACATTTGAGTACTAAAAACACCTCATAGCAGTTCGAATATTACAAACCAAAGAATCATTCTAAATGAACATTGGCGGTACTAAAAATGGGCCGGACTACAATTTTTATCTTTTAACATTTACAAGTTATCTAGAAAGTAGTGCATGAAATACGGAAACACTTTGACCACATTAATTGCTTTAATAGCTACAATTAAATCGTTTTAGGGGTAAATGCAAATAAATTGTCAGCATTGTTTCAAAAAAAAATTGGTGCATCAAAACAGAGTATGATGTTAACTGGAATTCTTTTTCAAGGAAAATTTATTCACAAAACTGCTGAAAAATAATAGAAGATTTGGCTTCATATACTTATTTTTCATACTTCTCTTATTTTTTTTAGATTCAACTTTCTCGTGTCCTTTCTCGTGTCCTTTTTCTTGTGTCCTTTTAAGATTTCATTCAAGTTGATCTTACTGGAAGTGCAACTATTCTTGAAAACGTAAGGCTTCCTCACGCAGACCTCACGCCTAAATTATTAAATAAAAACAATTGGGATTTCTTAAAAATAAATTGTCGGATGACACTGTTATTTTATTAACCTATAAACCAACTTGTAGAAACTTTTGTTGGTATTTTTTTAGTTAGCAAAAGCACTTAACTCAATTTCTCAAGAAACTTTTCCTGAAAAAAAATTAAAAAGTATGGGTTTGGAACGGAATGCAAAAATATGCTGAAATCATTTCTACCTAACAGATAACATTGCGTTAAAAACGGAATCACTTTCTCAGACTGGACAACAATTAACCACGGAGTCTTGCCGGGAACAGTCCTTGAGGAGCCCATAATTTTTTTTAATGATAATTAACGATATTAACAATTTGTCGGAAAAGATGAAAAGCGAAGAAGTTTTAAAATTCGCAGTGATACATGTATAATATCTTACACAAAAGAAATAGAGGCCTTCATTCAAAAACCTGCAGTATTTTTGAAATTCCTGATAATTAATTGAAACAGAAAATGTCAACAACGAACAGTACTAAACAAGATCAGCCGCCTTCCGAGGAATTTTGTCATGATGGAAGTATCATAAATCCGACCGTCAATTGTCGCTATCTGGCCATAATGATTGACGAAAAATTGAAATTTGACTAAGAATTAAACAACTAATTGATAAAAATGGCGACTGCTATTAGATCAATCTACTTAGTGAGACATGTAATACAGTTGAAAGCAAGAATTGAACTTTTTAAACCTTTTTTCCTGTCACAATTCAATTTGAGTGCAACTTTTCTTCAGTCTCTGCCAACCTATTCACTTCTGAGAATAAACAAACAAATCAATTGGGAGATGAAGGTTTAAGTAAAGGTAAAAATTTGACAGCTTAGGCGATCTTCTAATGAGAGATTAAACTTTTCCTACAGAGCTTTTCATTAAATATCTTCTCTTTTTTTAGATTTTTTTGATTTAATTAAGCGTCAAAAGGAAAGCAACCAAATATTCAAAAAGTGTCCTTCAATGTTTTGGAAAAATATTAATTGAGAAAATATTTCCAAAAATTAAATGTCAGTCTACATGGAGTGACCGATAAGCAGTCATAATTTTCTCGAGAAATAGAAAAACTCGCGAAACAAAAAACGAAAAATAATTTTAAAAAGAAAATAACCCGAGATATGATCAAATTACATGAACGAGTTCCAATAGATAGATTAGTACAAGGTTTTAGAAATTATTTTTACCAGTAATCTAAGCACCAAACTTTTTATATGCTTTTAAAGTGATTGTTAAATGTAAATGTTCAACCAAAGTTTTGTTATGATTATACAATATTGAGATTATTTTTTACAGATTTAAAACAAAATTTCTGGCGCTCTTCAAAATTGTTTTGAATCTTCGATTTTAGTGCAAAATAGTACACAGAAGTGCCGTTTTTCAAAACTCGCAGACGTTCTTTAAGTTCCCTATAAAAACAGTGTTAAAAATTAAAAAGGAAAGTAGATACATTGAGTGGTAAAAACTTGAAGCGGATAACACTGATATGTTGCAGATAGTTGGGATTGAAAATTAATCATGAAAGACTACCAAATAAAGGTAATAATTGTCGAAAAGATAATCTCATACATGTATACAATACACTCTAAATAATGTATAGGTAAATTTACCTGAACAGTGTGCAGGTAAGGCCATGTGCAGGTAAAATTTACCTGCACAATTTTTCCCGGAATTGCCTACCTGCGCATTATTCAGGTAAATAGCCTACTTTTTTTGTTCTTTTAATGTACAAATCTGAAGCAAAATTTTTTCCAGGAAAACTGAGTTTAAAAATAAAATTCGTAGCTTGTCTTTTCAGACAGGAAAGACGATTTCACGAAGCTTCTCTATGATTTTTCCCAAGCTGGAAAGAACTGAACCAAAAATATTTTTTAAAACTACTCTTATACCGCATTCAAAATTTTGTAATTTGCTCTGGTGCTTTTTTTGGACCGGAAGTTATTATTGAAAATAAATGAAAAAATTGGTAAACAATAGTACATAATTTTTTGAACTTATCTTACTAAACTGAAAAAATTTCCCCTTGCACTCTGCAAAAACACCTAAAACTGGCACCCCGCAGAGTCGGCGAGTGCCCAGCTTTCACTGCTCTAAGGAAAAATGTGCTTCGGCGAATGAAAGACTGTGCAATTAATATCTACCACCGAAAATTATTGTGCACACTGAAGTCAGTCTGACCAGAAAAATTGAATATTACTTATTGTTTAAAATCGGAAGAAACGTGCACCAAATCTTCATGTATTCGGTTTTTGTAATCAGAATATTATGTGTTTTTTGTGCCCAAAATGCTGTCATCTTAGAAGAAATGGAGAAACGTAGCAACAAATAAAAGAAGATCTGACATCAAAGTAGCAAAAATTGACGGAATTGTTATTTTTGTCGAATTTAAGGCTTTTTTGTCTCCTCTCTGTTGTTGAGGCTGTGTACTCTGCATTCTTGTTAGCAGGCAATTGACAGCTTAGGCGATCTTCTAATGAGAGATTAAACTTTTCCTACAGAGCTTTTCATTAAATATCTTCTCTTTGTTAAGATTTTTTTGATTTAATTAAGCGTCAAAAGGAAAGCAACCAAATATTCAAAAAGTGTCCTTCAATGTTTTGGAAAAATACTAATTGAGAAAATATTTCCAAAAATTAAATGTCAGTCTACATGGAGTGACCGATAAGCAGTCATAATTTTCTCGAGAAATAGAAAAACTCGCGAAACAAAAAACAAAAAATAATTTTAAAAAGAAAATAACCCGAGATATGATCAAATTACATGAACGTGTTCCAATAGATAGTTTAGTACAAGGTTTTAGAAATTATTTTTACTAGTAATCTAAGCACCAAACTTTTTATATGCTTTTAAAGTTATTGTTAAATGTAAATGTTCAGCCAAAGTTTTGTTATGATTATACAATATTGAGATTATTTTTTACAGATTTAAAACAAAATTTCTGGCGCTCTTCAAAATTGTTTTGAATCTTCAATTTTAGTGCAAAATAGTACACAGAAGTGCCGTTTTTCAAAACTCGCAGACGTTCTTTAAGTTCCCTATAAAAACAGTGTTAAAAATTAAAAAGGAAAGTAGATACATTGAGTGGTATAAACTTGAAGTGGATAACACTGATATGTTGCAGATAGTTGGGATTGAAAATTAATCATGAAAGACTACCAAATAAAGGTAATAATTGTCGAAAAGATAATCTCATACATGTATACAATACACTCTAAATAATGTATAGGTAAATTTACCTGAACAGTGTGCAGGTAAGGCCATGTGCAGGTAAAATTTACCTGCACAATTTTTCCCGGAATTGCCTACCTGCGCATTATTCAGGTAAATAGCCTACTTTTTTTGTTCTTTTAATGTACAAATCTGAAGCAAAATTTTTTCCAGGAAAACTGAGTTTAAAAATAAAATTCGTAGCTTGTCTTTTCAGACAGGAAAGACGATTTCACGAAGCTTCTCTATGATTTTTCCCAAGCTGGAAAGAACTGAACCAAAAATATTTTTTAAAACTACTCTTATACCGCATTCAAAATTTTGTAATTTGCTCTGGTGCTTTTTTTGGACCGGAAGTTATTATTGAAAATAAATGAAAAAATTGGTAAACAATAGTACATAATTTTTTAAACTTATCTTACTAAACTGAAAAAATTTCCCCTTGCACTCTGCAAAAACACCTAAAACTGGCACCCCGCAGAGTCGGCGAGTGCCCAGCTTTCACTGCTCTAAGGAAAAATGTGCTTCGGCGAATGAAAGACTGTGCAATTAATATCTACCACCGAAAATTATTGTGCACACTGAAGTCAGTCTGACCAGAAAAATTGAATATTACTTATTGTTTAAAATCGGTAGAAACGTGCACCAAATCTTCATGTATTCGGTTTTTGTAATCAGAATATTATGTGTTTTTTGTGCCCAAAATGCTGTCATCTTAGAAGAAATGGAGAAACGTAGCAACAAATAAAAGAAGATCTGACATCAAAGTAGCAAAAATTGATGGAATTGTTATTTTTGTCGAATTTAAGGCTTTTCTGTCTCCTCTCTGTTGTTGAGGCTGTGTACTCTGCATTCTTGTTAGCAGGCAATTGTCGCTGATCAGCTCACCACTTTAGCAGAGATCTTAGGGGCATCATCAGGTTCATCATGCGTTCCAGGTTTGATTGTCTCTATAACATAAACATGTAAGCTTTGGCCGCATCAACCGCTGGAGGCTTTTACCTCAACTCGGAGTGAGGAAAACTCGAAAAACTAGAGAAGAACTCAAAAAGTCTACAACCCTGGTCGAGGTTTTGCGGGAAAAAATGATAGAATTGCGGCGAGTAGAGGCAAAAAAATTTTCACCGCAAAGCGCCTGCAACTTTTAGCGATGAATGCAGTGAAAGCGGTGAATTTTTGTAAGCTTTGCGGTGAAAACAGTGGTTAATTTTTGCGCGATTTGCAATTATTTTCAGTGAATTTTTTTCTACCGCATTTGCCTGGTAGTGGTTTAAAAAGTTCACCGTTAGGAACTGCAAATCTTACAAAAGTTCACCGCTACACTCAACGCATATCTTACATTAGAATTGAGGGCAAATCGACTGATCAGAGGGCAAAGTCGCACAATGGTCTAATCAAGGTCGCACGAAAACCTGGACAACGATAGCACTACGCTCTGATCAGAAGGCAAGGTTGCTCTATAGTCTTATCAAAGGTCGCAAGAATGTCTGGACAATGGTCGCACCACGCTCTGATCATAGATCGCATGAAAAGCGTTTCTTGACAAAATGACGCTAAATTTTTGTCGGGAAAGGCCCAAATAACTATAGGACAATTGAGCGGAGCACTACAAAAAAACCTGACTCAAAACGCTCTCTCCAAAATATAGCTAACATATTGTCGGAAAAGTCTCAAAGTCGATTTAAAATACGATATTTTGAGATTTTCAAGGATGATGTGTTTTTTCAACACTCATCTTTTGTCATTCCGGGCTTGGGACCGGCAGTGGCGGAGTTACATAAAAAACTATAGCTCCATTGGTTAGTTTTTTGAATGAACCTATTTTTTTAGTATTTATGTTATGTCCGTTAAATGAACTCTGTTATCCAATGAGGAACCTATTGGTGTTTAAAAGTAGACAAAAAAAATTCAAGAATTATCCAAAATTTGCTCTACTTTTGCTAAAAATTTGCGATAAATTTTTTAAGTAATCAATTTCTAAGGATCAGACACTATTAATGATCACAAAGCACTTCAAAGATGCAATAAAATGAGCCATCATTCATCCTCCAACTCGGCTTGATCATTGAAATAATGACAAAAACATGTTTTATAAGAAGACTTGTTGCGAAAATGGACTAATTATTAATCGTAAAAAGCTACAGCAGTTAGTTATTTGAGAGAACTTAATAAAATTGTTTAGTGTTTACGTTATGTCAGTTAAGTGAACTCTGTTATGTTATGAAAAACCTATCTGCTTGTGTTTGTAGGCAAGAAAAGTTTCAAGAATTATTCAATTTCTGATCTATTTTTGCACAATCTTTAAAACGTTTTCAATTTTTTTGTTGGTTATCAACCTATATAGATTGACCAATAATAATAATAATAATAAATGACGTCAAAAAATGCAAGAAAATGAGATATCATGCACCCCTCTTGGCCTGGTCATTGAAATTAATGAAAATGACAATTTAAGAGTTTCAACGCATTAATCTCAATTTTAAACAAAGTTTCATTAGAAAATTGTGTTGCTAAAAAAATTTGCTAGCTTAGCGGTAAATTTTTGTAAGATTTTCGATTCTTAGCGTTAAATTTTCTTTGCCAATCTCATCGCATTCACCACGATTCTGAAATTTTTTAATTCACTGTTTTCTGCGGCGACAGTATCTGGTAAAATTAACGGTGATGTTTTGTAAGATTCGCGATTCTTAGCGGTTAATTTTTTTCAACGCATTCACCGCAATTCTTACATCTTTCTTGCAATGTTTTATTGCGGTTGCTATTTTTGGTAAAGTTAGCGGTGAATTTCTGTAAGATTTGCGATTCTTAACTGTGATTTAGTTTTCAGCGCATTCACCGCATTCAGCGCTAAAAATTACAATTCTTACATCTTTTCACCGCATTCACCGCAAAACTGACATTTTAGCGATTCTTAGCGTTGACACCTCAACTCGGGAATTAATACTAATACATACTCATAACTAGTGCGGAGAAGAAGAAGAAGAAGAAGACGCTTGATTAGAAGAAAAATACCATGCATTTATTCATTTCTGATTTTTTCAACAAATATTTAATCTGATTGAAAATACTCCTTTTGAGTAATTCAAATATTATCTGAAAAAGAGTGAAAGAGTCAACTTTTTCCTAGACACAACAGACACTAAATTTTTGCTCAATTACTCTCAGCATTTTTAAGTGGAACATCAGTTTTGAGGTTGAGTTCATTCCAACAACTCCAAATATACGCTATGATTAGCAGATCGATAATTGCCTTGTATTTCTTTTTTCAATTTTGTATTTAATCTTTGATTTTTGTTCTCCTTGAACTTTTTTGACAGATTGTTCTAACGTCCGAACAGATCTTTCGCAGTTTGACCATTTCTGTCGGAAAGACTGTTCTGAATTATTTGTTCTAATTATTCGAATTTTTAACCAAAAAATTAATATTACAAACCTTCACGGTGAGAATACGTCATATGCCATTAACTTAATGCGATAAGTCCAAAATTTTTCCTGGAAAAATTACTCAAAATTGACATTTCTTTAGAAATGCTCCCAAAAAATGTAAAACCGTTTGATAAAAAATGTCTAAAGGTAGGAATAGGAAAACATAAGAAAAAAATAGAAAAGGTTTGAAGGTAGCAATGTTTCATTACAGGGATCTCAATTTGAAGTGCAATTAGGTCAAAAGTATTTAAACGTATTTGTCTGCTTCTTACATAAAAGAATAGCGCATAGGTCAAAAACGAATAATTCAAAGGTGGAGACGAAGATTAAATTAACACTAATGCCAAGTACTCGCTTACTGACTGATTGAATACTCTTATCTTACACAATTAGCGCGTATTTTACCTCAGAGTCTTTTTTATCGAAAATTACACTGAAAAATATGGTTTGGTTAAGAACACTGAAAAATATGGTTTGTTTTGCTTAAATGTCAACAATAACTATCATTTATTTATATTTGATTCCGATATAATGTCAGTACGCAAGAGAGCTTTTAGCGTTCTTTTAGTTGAGTTTTTTTTCTCATTATAAGCAAAACAAATCCAAACTGCACTCAATGAAATAAAGAAAAATATGTAAAACAACACTTGCAGAATCAAGAAATAATTCACATTAGAGAAGCAAGGATTAAAGAAGTGATCAAATTTGGCTTTGGATTGTTTTGCAAGAAGCAACCAAATTAGACGCAACTTTATTTTGATTATAAATTATTTTCAAAAAAAAACAATTTAAATCTGATAATTCATACTTAATTGCTCAGTTTGGAGAAAAACAAGACAAAATTTAATCAATAGACGCACATATCTTAAACCCATATATAATAAAAATGACTATGACCAAATAGATAAAAAATATTTCAAAAAACGCAAAGCCAGCAAACAAGTATAAATTTGCAAATTAGACTCAAAAAATTTTCAGAAATAAAAGTGCCTCCCACGAATTTATAAATACTATAGGACAGTGCAGGATTCTAAATTTGTCAAACATAGAAAACGTTTTCGAAACAGCCATTGGTTTTTAATACATTCTTGCAAATAGTTTTTTTGCCTCTCTTTCCTGATTAGAATTTCTACATCAGTGGCCTCACAAGTCAATTCAGAATCTTAATCTTGGAAGAACTTGGCAAGATCTTGCTAGATTAACAAATTTTTGCAAGGGTTTCTTGGTTCTTAACCAACCCTAAACAAAAAAGTTGCCTAAAAATGCTGCGGAAGCCGATTCCTATCCTAGTTTTGTATCAAAAAATACCGTTCCTATTATAGTCGTAAGTCTTATGAGAAGAAACTCAGGAAAGCAGATAAAACTTTAATTTAAACGAAACAACAAAATAAAAAACTAAAAAATACGTCACATCCAAAAACCAATCTAGCACAAGAAAACAAAAAGCAACAGACAACTGGCTTCGTTGACCTTTTTTTTTTCTTGAATTTTTTATTTGTTTTCAAAAGCAAAACCCATCAGGAAACACCAAAAGCCCCTCCCAGTTTCTAAGTGGGGATTGAAACGCGAACCGTTCGCGCAAAAAAAAACTAGATCCCAAAATTGTGGTGGCAAAAAGAGAGACCAACCAACTTTACTTAAGCAACCTATGGGCAAAAACAAAGCCTGGAAGAGCAACACCTAAGAACTGCTCCAAAGAAAATATGGAAGGGAGGGGGCACAAAGAGCATCGCAAAACCTTAAGCCTAAGTGGCGCAGGCGAAGCAAAACCTAGGAGGCGCACGAATAACGGAGGGTACTATAGGTGCCCGAAAACAGGAAGTAGGAGAACGACAAAGGAATCACAAACCAAACCAAAGTAGTTAAGTCTCTGAAGAAGACGTTGACGTTCAAGGTAATCTCCACCTTCTGGAAACTTTTTTTTCACCAACTCGTGATCTTGAACATGAAAACCAAGAACAACAAAAAATAATCCGTTTTTAACTAATCTATGTGATCCCGCCAGATTACAAAGATTGTTACTCAGTGTGACAGTTAAGGTTCGAAAGTTAAGTTCAAAAATTTGTGCAATATCATTTCTGCAAAAATAATTGATATCCGTTCTGCAGCAAAACTTTTATTATCGAGACTTTTTTTATCATTTGTGGTGCTTCTCGTTGAAAAACTATGAAGAAGACTTCGGAAAACAAGACTGATTTTTTTTCAATTTTAAGTTTTTTTCATTGCTAATTTGTTGCTGTTTACATTTCAAGGTGACTCGAGTTCTTGTAAAGACTTTTTACACGAGAGAAAAAAGTATCAACGATTTGGATGCCTCAAAATCACGTTTTTTGTTGCGCACTGGACTATAAACACTTGAACTATGCAACATATAGTACAAAAAATTTGAATTTTTTTTCTGGAAATCACTTTTTTAGATAACTTATCACCTGAAACAATATATGAAACATTCTGCATAGGAGCGCGAGAAAAAATTGTGTAATGGCACAAAAATACCAGACCCCAATATATTATATTAAGCTGTGTGTTAGATTTAGTTGGAGTTCCATTCGGTCATAGAACGCATTATAAAATGAGAGGAAGGCAACCTAAATTGACCATTTACGACTCTCAACACGAATAGATTGAACTTGGGCCAAAATTGATGCGAATGATAATACAATATATATTTTTGAGCAGAACGTCTGCCGAGTTTTATATGAGCTAATTATCACCATTACTTGTGTACCTACAATACCACAAACTGATTTCCATATTTTTTTTATTTTTGCACTGAATGTTTAAAGAGAGCAGTAACCTACCTAAACAGTCAGAAAGTGGCATATTCACTTTTTTCTCCTCACACAACTGTTGTATGTAAAGGGATCTTTTAAAAAAGGATAGTGCGCCGCTCAAAAAACTTTTTGAAGCAGCTACTATTTTATAAGTCATAACTGCCGTTTAAACATTTAGTCCGAAAAAGTCGTTTTTATCGTTACGCAAATCAAAGGATTATAACTTCTGCGTCTTTTAAGTGTTTAGTAAGACTCAGATTGCTATTTATATTTGGTTTTTAATGTATTCAAATCCTGTTTCCATTTCAATGCGACTGGAGTTAGCAAAAATACTTTTTTTTAAAGAAAAAGTTATTTAAACCATACTAAACGCCACTCGGGAAGTCTCTGGAGTCCACATTATTGCATTTTTTAGTGCCTACTAGACTATATACTTTTAACCTTTGCACTTAATAATTTAAAAAAACAAATATTAAGTCACTTTTCATGAAACCAGTCTTTTAAATACGTCATCATTTCTAAAGTACATAAGAAATTTTCTGTCTAACTACTACTAATAGTGCCACTACTGCTACTTCAGCTCCACTCATAATTTTCTGATACTGGCAAGACCGTGATTCAATAATGCAGGCTCTTCGATGTTAATCTTGAAAGAACTTACAAGATCTTGCAAGATTAACAGTATATTGCAAGAATTAACATATGACTTGCAACATTAACATCCTGTATCGACTAGGGCTAACCTCAATTCCTATTTTTGTTCTTTCATGAATTATGGTGGAACGTCCTATGTGCTCGCACAGTTTTGCAAGAGCCGCTTTGCTAAGTCTTGGTTTAATCTTTTGGATAGTTTTAATTAGCTATTTTTTGCAAGGTAAAAAATTTGAGGTAGTTTTCATGTAAACTCGGTTAATTTAAAAGTTATTGTTAAGTTAGTGAGGCCTTAACCTCTAAGTTAAAGTTGGGTAATTATAACTTAAGTTAGGGCAGTTAACGAGGGTCAGATTTACTTCAGCAGAGGTAAGAGATAAATTAAGGAGATTAACCTGAACATCCTTGTCTTTGTTTTGTGTGTACCCGGGTTGCTCATCATACACAATTCTTTGTAGTCATACTATGTCATATATGATTCCTAGTATTCATACAAGGTCATATATGGTTTGTATGATTTCTTAGTAGTCATACAAGGATCATATATGATTTCCTAGTAGTCATATATGATTTCATAGTAGTCATACAAGGATCGTACTAGGAAATACGTTATGATTTGTATGATACCATATATGATCCTTCTATGACTACTAAGAAGTGGTGACCCGGGTAAGAAATGGGATGAGTTCTGGATGGCGCAGACATATAGTTTTGATCAAAACCAGAAATTTGTGGAAATTTGGACGGAAATTGTCTCAGAGGCCGCGTAGAACTTCAGAGGTCTGAAAACTCGTTTTATTTGTCTTGACGTTTCGTAACAATTTTCCAGTGTATAGCATTGGTAGAAATCATTTTTAATAGAGTTTTCGAAAAAAAAAACTTTATTTAGCTACCGTTGAAACCGTTGTTGCATACTGAAAATCTAAACAGCCGTTTTCCTGTGAGCTATTCAAATAATTTGACGAAAATAGAAAAAACGAAGCTTTGAAAAATTATATACGCACACTCCTTCAGTGCATTTTAGCCATGCTTATTAAACGAAGTAGAAAATGGTACGCTTGGCTGAACTAAAGCTAGACAAAGTATTCAAGCTAGACAGTTTAAGTCTGAGCTGTTTGTATACATCCGATGAACAATATACACTATAACTGTTATATACAATTCATCTAACTGTAGGTTGCCGTTAGCTTACATCACCGAGAGCAATATTGTGACGGTAATTTTGCAAAATAATACCGTCGCGTTTTGCGTTTTAGTCGCGTAGGTTTAAGGTTCGCACACAAAACGTTACATGTATCTTCAGTTTATCCACTTTTACAGCTAGCTCTACATAATTGTAAGTGCCATAATTCAATGCAACACTTAGTTAAAGTTTAAATGTAAAGTTCAATCAAAAACTGAAATTATTTACGCATATTAAACTTCAATAGAGGTTCAATTTCAGAATGGAGATTTTACGGGTGATATCAAAATGGCGGATTCCGATATTGTACACGTGTTCGTTTGTGCTGGCGGCTCTAAGTTTGTACATGTCTTGCTATGTTCACTACAGCTATGACGGAGATGGATCACAGATGACTGATTACGGAAAAGAAAACTATCACGAGGGACTGTGGACACGCTGCTATCAAGGCTCTTGCTACGATTTGAGTTAGTTTCTTATATATTTATATATATGCTTTGGAAGATAAACAACTCATAAAAACAAATATTTTTCATAATTAGCGGTGCTTTATTTGGATTTTCCGCGCGCCACCCACGTTCCCCAGGTTGAGGTGCCAGA